>NW_028261392.1:9537842-9587842 GCF_051295495.1 Thamnophis sirtalis
GCACTATTTGAAAAAAAAAAAAGAATGGTATACAGACCTCCACAATAATCCCTCTTATGGTGGAAATTTACAGAGTAAATTTCCTATCAATGTGCAGAGAGTCAAAATACTGTCTGTTCTTTGTCTCACTTTCCTCCCTAAGCACATGAAAAGCAATAGCAAATCCATTTGGCTTGAGATTCACATATCTTTTAGCACTTAGCTTGCCCTATGGGCCTTTAGGGGACTCTTGATAAACAAAGGCTGAGTTTAAACAAAATGCTGAATATTTTACCAGCTCTTTCAAGATAGCACTACAAATGGCCTTAAATACCATGAAAAAAAAAAACATATAGAATCTGATCTAGTGAGATAAAGCTTGTTTACCACAAAATCCTAGTTATTTATCATGTCTACACAAGCTGGAGGTTTTTTTCTTTTTCTTTTGCAAAAGGGTCCTGAACTTTCAGATAGCCACGCACTACAGAAGACTATATGCCATATTCAACCCACAAAAACAGCAAACTCTTTTTTAAGGTTACAAAATAATGCAAGTAAAAACTGAAGTCTTTTCCAGGTAAAATCTTCCTTGGCAAAGTGTACTTGGATAGAGGGAAGGTTCAGGTCCAGTCCCATCTGTCTTTCATGGGCTGAAGATAAGATAAGATAAGATACACTTCCTTGTAATAACTCCAGCCTTAGAACTTTCTGCTTCCATGCTTTGCATCTTCATCTTTAGTTGAAAGTTGAAAGGTAAAGGCTCCCCTCGCACATATATGCTAGTCATTCCTGTCTCTAGGGGGCATTGCACATCTCCGTTTCAAAGCCGAAGAGCCAGCGCTGTCCGAAAACATCTCCATGGTCATGTGGCCAGCATGACTAAATGCCAAAGGCACACGGAACACTGTTACCTTCCCAACAAAGGTGGTTCCTATTTTTCTACTTGCATTTTTACATGCTTTTGAACTGCTAGGTTAGCAGAAGCTGGGATAATTAATGGGAGCTCACTGATATTTTGCCCTGCCTTAAAATTAGACCTCTACACAACACTTTTGCTGCTATTGTCAGCAAAAGAAAGTAGAAGAATGACAAGAATTTGGACACATTCTTTGCAAAATACATTTGTCCGAAGACGTCTCATGTGGCTGGCATGATTAAACACCGAAGGTACATAGAACGCTGTTACCTTCCCACCAAAGGTGGTCCCTATTTTTCTACTTTTTACATGCTTTCAAACTGCAAGGTTGGCAGAAGCTGGGACAACTACGCGGAGGAGAGCCTTTTCAGTAGCAGCTCCGACCCTCTGGAACGATCTCCCCGTGGAGATTCGTACCCTCACCACCCTTCAGACCTTCCTCACAGCCCTCAAGATCTGGCTATCCCGTCAGGCCTGGGGGTAAAGAGTATAATCCGCCCCCACCCGAATGTTGAATGAATGTTGCTCGATTTTAATTATACATTGTGTTATATGTCATTGTATGTTTCCCCTCCCATACAAGTTGTTAGCCGCCCTGAGTCCCCTCAGGGAAAAGGGCGGCCTATAAATAAACTTAAAAACAACAATAACAATAACAATTAACAGGAGTTCACTTTGTTATGCGGCGCTAGGGATTTGAACCACCGAATTGCAGACCTTTCTGATCGACAAGCTCAGCATCTTAGCCACTGAGCCACCACGACCCTTAGTTGGAAGCTAGTGAGGGTTATTTTATTTACTCAGCTGTTTGTTGTTTGAACATTTCTGACTCTTATCCAGCATATCTTAGCAATAGCAGTTAGCAATAGCAATTAGACTTATATACCGCTTCACAGGGCTTTCAGCCCTCTCTAAGCAGTTTACAGAGTCAGCATATCGCCCCCAACAACAATCCGGGTCCTCATTTTACCCACCTCGGAAGGATGGAAGGCTGAGTCAACCTTGAGCCGGTGAGATTAGAACCGCTGAACTGCAGATAACAGTCAGCTGAAGTGGCTTGCAGTACTGCACCCTAACCACTGCACCACCTCGGCTCTTGCATACGATGGCTTATCCTGCTCCAACTCTTACACAGACCAATGTGCCACCACACACACATTGAAGCTCGGTTGTGAGCATCTCAAGCCTTCTTGAACAAACAGTGCACAATAGCAATAGTTCTTAGACTCATGTACCACTTCATAGTGCTTTCCAGCATTCTCTAAGTGGTTGAGAGAATCAGCATATTGCCCCCAACTATCTGGATCCTCATTTTTACTGACCTCAGAAGGCTGAGTCAATCTTGAGCCCATCAGGATCCAACTTCTGGCTGTGGGCAGAGTCAGCCTGCAATACGGCATTCTAACCACCGGGCTACCATGGCAACATTGCTTCTCCTGTAATAATTCCCCCAACCAAATTCACATCCAAGTCATGCAAAAGTACTTTTCCCCCTTCAGTAATCTTTGGATGAGTGAAGATATGTTTTCCAATGATGCAGCGAAGGAATAGCTGGATTATTCTGTCTCCTAGACTCAGTTGAAGTGTACCTGGACAATAAATAATGTTGGGGCGGGTGTAAAAAAAATCCCAATTTTTATCTTTCTGGAATCACAGTCTGACTTTGCATAAAAGGCTGCATTTCCCCTTTGTGTCTGGAAGGAAGCCATTGCAGCTGGTTACTCCTATGAAACTGGCCAACATGTTCTCAATGAGATTGACATACAAATGACCACAGCCTCTCATTGTCCCCAAAGCACGGACCACCCTCATGGAAACCGGCCATGCTTTAACCAACATTTTTCTCCCAAAACCTTTCATCCATCGTATCTGCTAACGTCTGATATGCCCTCTCAAAATGTGTGTGGGGGGAAAAAACCATTATAAAATGGCAAAGCACCTATGGAACTCTTGCCAACAACTCACAGATGACAATGCCATTAAATGTTGACGGGTGTCTGAAACGATGTTTATTTTTCAGCTGCAGTTTATTTTCTCCACTTTGATTAACTAAGAAAGCAACAGTACTGTTTAGATTGTGAATTAAAAAAAGATATCTGGCCTTGTAAATATTGTTGATGGGATGAAAAAAATAAAAGCCCACCATATTTCTAGGTTGCCATGGGGAAAAGAAAGGGGATATATATATATATATATATATATATATCCTACATACAAAGCAATCATCAATCCAAAGAACTGGAATCAGCTATGCAGGAAGTTTGAAACATTGTCCTCAACTCCTGTTGACTTCATTGGCTCTTAAAGTGATAATAGCAATAGCATTGAATTAAAAGGTTTATTCTTCCTGTATCTTGGGCAGCCTATAATGTCTGTTTGGTTGGGATCGCTCCGTAAATTATAAAGAAGATTTAACTTGGGAAGAAATAGTAATATTGAAGGAACAGTATAGAATCAGCGAGCTGGTGAAAAATGTACTGAGATATATAATAATAATAATAATAATAATAATAATAATAATAATAATAATAATAATAATAATAATAATAATATAATATAATATAATATAATAATATAATATAATATAATATAATATAATATAATATAATATAATATAATATAATATAATTAATATAATATAATATAATATAATATAATATAATATAATATAATATAATATAATATAATATAATATAATATAATATAATATAATATAATATAATATAATAATATAATATAATAATATAATAATATAATATAATATAATATAATATAATACAATACAATACAATACAATACAATACAATACAATACAATACAATACAATACAATACAATACAATACAATACAATATAATATAACATATAACATAACATAACATATAACATAACATAACATATAGCATGACATGACATGACATGACATGACATAACATAACATAACATAACATAACATAACATAACATAACATAACATAACATAACATCATAACATAACATAACATAACATAACATAACATAACATAACATAACATAACATATAACATAACATATAACATAACATAACATAACATAACATAACATAACATAACATAACATAACATAACATAACATAACATAACATAACATAACATAACATAACATAACATAACATAACATAACATAACATAACATATAACATAACATAACATAATGGAACGGAACAGAATTCTTTATTCTATTGATTGGACACACAAGGAATTTGTCTTTGGTGCATATGATCTCAGTTATATAAAAAGACAAGATACATTTGTCAAGAATCATAAGGTACAACACTTAATGAAAGTCATAGGTTACTAATAAGTAATCAGGAAACAATCAATATCAATATAAATTGTAAGGATACAAGCAACAAAGTTGCAGTCCTGCAGTCATAAGTGGGAGGAGATGGGTAACAGGCATGATGAGAAGACTAATAGTAATATTAATGCAGCCTTAGTGAATAGTTTGTCAGTGGTGAGGGAATTATTTGTTTAGCAGAGTGATGGCATTCGGGGGGAAAAACTGTTCTTGTGTCTAGTTGTTCTGGTGTGCAATGCTCTAGCATGACTTGCATTTGAGGATAGGAGTTGAAACAATTTATGTCCAGGATGCAAGGTGTTTGTAAATATTTTCACAGCCCTCTTTTTGACTCGTGCAGTGTAGAGATCCTCAATGGAAGGCAGGTTGGTGGCAATTATTTTTTCTGAAGTTCCAATTCTCCTCTGAAGTCTGTGTCTGTCTTGTTGGGTTGCAGAACCAAACCATACAGTTATAGAGGTGCAGATGACAGGCTCAATAATTCCTTTGTAGATGGTCAAGAAGATTGGACTTTCTGGGAAATATTTTGCCCTGTCTTAAAATTAGAACTCTACACAACATGTTTGTTGCTGTCAGCAAAAGAAAAGCAGAAGAATGACAAGAATTTGGACACATTCTTTACAAAATACATTTCTTGACTTGCTTTCACCAAAAGAAATGGGACTGTAGAATGGCTTTCTCTCTCCTTCTAATCGACTGTAACTATATCATTCCTGGATGGCATTTAGAGGATTAATAGTTGTATAATGAGGACATTTTTTTCTTCTCTGTAACTTTTGCATAATACAAAGTTTAATTTCAACGTCAGTAATCTGAGGGAAAGCTGATACCACAGGCAGAATAAACAAGGGGAGCTGTTTTCTAAGCTGCTCTATGTACACATTCAAGGAATTAGTAATCTAAGTGGGTTTATATCCAATGGAACAATGTCCTAGAAAGCTAGGGCTGAGTGGCTAATGGCTTTCTAGTGGACATAAAGGATCAATAAAAATAAAAACTAATGAACAGCTAATTCCTAAAGTTCTACCACCCAGCAGCTGGTTGGAGGGAAAGTAGAATATAAAGAAGCTGTATCCATTGCCAGAAGATTAAGGCCAATGTGTGAAGTTGAATGAACCCTGGGAAGAAAGAAGAAATATATGGGCAGGAGCTCAAGGAGAGAGAGAGAAAAAACCTAATTACTGTGACTATCAGGAGGCTAATAGGAAGCAATGGAGTTTGAAGATAAAGTCACATTAGAGCAAACTGGGCCAAGGTCTTGTAATGGCCCTGCAGAAGAACTTCTGTTGAAGTCACCATGAGGCCATGGTATATGCAAATCCTACTTTGCCTGGTCCCAAGAGGAGAAAAGTTTAGCCTAATAAAAGAAGAAAAGGGAGGAAAGAAATCTGACTTTTGCTTTAAGTAGGTCTTGGTCCATTTTCAAGCAGTTCAAATCATTTCCTTTCTGTCTGTCACCTAAATCAATCAATCTATCTATCTATCTATCTATCTATCTATCTATCTATCTATCTATCTATCTATCTATCTATCTATCTATCTATCTATCTATCTATCTATCTATCTATCTATCTATCTATCTACCTACCTACCTACCTACCTACCTACCTACCTACCTATCTTGCAATAATAATGAAGCAGTTTTACACAGTTCTGTGTCTCCTTCTGTCTCAAGTTTTTGTTCACTGTAGCTCTTCAAAGACTAGAATTTCACGGGGCAATCCCATATTTGTACAACTGCAGATGAAGAGGTAGTTGCAAATTACACTTCACATATTAATTGATACTTCTCAATTTCTTATAATGTATTAATTATATTTATATCAATTAATTATATCTTATATCAATTTGTTCTCACATGATGAGTAGATAGTCTTCATGGAGCCATACATGTGCAGAATGAAATCTCTCTATATAAAAGCCAAGTACCACTTACTCATCCCAAAATCTCCAGAACCATAAAACCTACAAACTTGAAATTTGGCATGTTTGTGCCTCTTGGTGTCTAGGTGCTCTCTAAGAAAGGATTTTTTTGAAATGATCATCAGATCATTAGTATTTCGTACACAGTAATTAACATGCTCTGATGCTAAGGAGTTCTACTTCCCCTCCCCACTTGAAAAGAACTCTGTTCCAACTGCCAGTTACCTCACATTCCGTTACCTCAGTTCAAACTGGCAGACGTTGCAGTCCTTCACTCAGGAGCAGTCTGGGGCTTCTTGCAGTACTAAATGTCGGTACCTCATCAAAATGTCTACGCCTTCCATCTATGGAACTGTTTCTGGACTCAAGGCAGTGGGAGTGATATTCCCTTATGTGTTTCAATCACTGACCACCAATGGTGGGTTGCCAATTTTTTTTACTACTGGTTTGAGTGTGCTCGAGCATGTCTGGGCAGATGGGTGGAGCCTCCTGCCATTGCTACTACCAGTTTGCCCAATCTGGGCCAAACTGGAAGCAACCCACCTCTGCTGACCACCAATGATCCAATGGATTGGACCGGAGTGAACTGGATTTCTCCTGCATTGCTCGATCACATAGTTTCATTGCGAAGAATGGGATCCAGCGTCTGTCTGTCTGTCTGTCTGTCTACCTACCTACCTACCTGTCATCCATCCATCCAACTACCTACCTACCTGTCATCCATCCATCCAACTACCTACCTACCTGTCATCCATCCATCCATCCATCCATCCATCCATCCATCCACCTACCTACCTACTTACCTACCTGTCATCCATCCATCTAATTTAGAAATTATCCATTCTCACTCCCCTTCTTTAAATGCATAAGTTATTTTTCAGTTGATTGGCAGGTAATTACTTCAAGGGAGATTCCAGGAGTGGTGTAACTTTGGATATGCCAATAAAGTTTAGTTTGTCAGGAAGGAAGAAAAATAATGGATGGATTTTAAGGCTTAAATGTGAAGGCTTGCTCCATTATCAATAAGATTTTATTTCCTTGAATAAAAATATTTGGAAACAGGCTGCCTCAATACGTGTAAACTGCCGTTAAACTGACATCATTAGGCTGGCTGATGTTAATAATTAATTAATAAACAGCTATTCTTTCAATTTTGACTATGCTAAAGTAACTCGATTATATAGCTGCAGTCTTTCTGGATGATGCAGTTCTCCTTAAGGGAGCAAATACTATATTCGAAACAAGGAACTGCCATTTCCCTAAATCACATATTTTTTCAATACTTTCATAATGTATATTTAATTTAATTTATTAAATTTTTATGCCACTCGACTCACAGTGATTCTGGTTGGTTTACAAATTGGAGCTCTCTTTTGTTAGAGAGAAAATGGATCTGCATTGCACTCCCTCCTCCCCACCCATTGGCAAAAGGCATAAAAACAAATGTTGCTTAACCACATCCAATTCCTTCAGCTGCACTGGCAACCCTTAGCTGACTTTATTGCTCTTAAACATTAGAACTGATGCCACTTCTGGTTCCGAGTCTACAAATATATATATATCTGGTGAACCAGATTGTTCCATGGAATACCTCTTTAAAGCTTTGATGTGGGTGACCACCAACAAGGAATGTTAATTTGAAGGCCATGATTTCCCAAGTAATTTTGGATGTTCAATAATTTGCCTACGTGGGATTTATGAAACAGTTTCGCTGTCAAGATAGTTGTGACTGCGAGAATGTAAAATCAGATGGGATCTTCCTTTGGCAGCATTACTGCCACACAGCTATAGAACTGTGAAGTTTGAGGTTGATTTGAAATTTGCTTTGAGTATGGGATTGAAATATTACTTTTTTTTAGAAGATTCACATACCTGAGATCTTTTACAAGACCTGGGAATTTGCAAGACCAAAATGAGCATCTAGATCAGGGGTGTCACACGGGGGTGAGTTCCTGCTGGCATTACTACCGGTTCGGCGTGTGCATTTGTGTGCACACTTAAAAAGGTCTGCACATTTGCACGCCATTAAAAGGGGGGAATTGCATTTTTTTCAATGAACATTGTTCTGTGCATGTGCAAAACAGAAAATAAAGATGGCTGCTCCCAGGATAGAACCAGTACAGTCAGGTGTCCGGCCAAGTTACTACCTATTAAGCTGAACCAGTCCAAATAGGTAGAAACCCACCTCTGGTGTCAAACTCAAGGCCCACAGACTGTATCCATCCTGTGATGTGATCAGATCCACCCCATGGGGAAATGTAAGGGGCACTTTGGCCTGGTCTACCCAATGCAAAGAGGAAACCTGTCAGCAGTTTGGGGAGTGGTTTCAAGATGGCCACACCCACCCAGTTGGCCATGCCCATCAGTCAGCCACACACAGTGAGTGGTGTCTAGTTGGCCACACCCACCCAGTCGGCCATCCCCACCCGGCCCCCCGAGATCAACCACAGCCCTGATGTGGCCCTCAATGAAATTGAGTTTGACACCCCTGATCTAGATGCAATGGGCTTGATACTAAGCAGGAACTATTTCTTATCTATTGCAAAAACATTGAGGACTTTAATACATTATCATTACTCTACCTGCTGTTTTTGTACTAAGGAAGGCTTTTAATTGTATTTAACAATTAGATTTCTAAGTTGGTTAGATTTTTACTTAATTCTTTAACGCGTGAAGAGGGGGAGCATGGTGACTCATGTGGTTAGAAAACTAGTCTGACAATTGGCAGGCTCATGTTTGAGACTCAATGTGGTGGGGTGAACCCCTATCACTTGCTCCAGCTCCTGCTGAGCCAGTAATTTGAAAGTGGACAACCATGAGAAGATAGATGGGTAACTCTTTGGTGGGCAACTTAATGGGGATATGAAAGAAGTCCCCCAACTGGGCAAAAAAGGTCTTTGGTGCTTCTTACATGGAAGTATAGTATAGTATAATGTGTCAAGAGTACCTTGAACATAGTTCCTGATAATTAAGACACTAGCTACCCTACCCTCTTTGACATTAACACCACATCTGATGAACTCTATGCAGCCTTAATAACACCACACCTAGTATACTGCATCCTGTTTTGGTCACCATACTATAAAAAAGATGTTGAGACTCTAGAAAAAGTATAGAGAAGAGCAACCAAGAGGATAGGGGACTGGAGGCTAAAACATATGATGAACCTTTGCAAGAACTGGGCATGGGTAATCTAGTGACATGGCTAGTCCAGTGAAGAGAAGGACCAGGAAAGACATGATAGCAATGTTCCAATATTTGAGGGGCTGCCACAGAGAGGAGGGGATCAAGCTATTTTCCAAAATGCCTAAAGGCCAAACAAGGAATAATGGATGGGAGCTGATCAAGGAGACATTCAACCTGGAAATAGGGAGAAATTTTCTGACAGTGAGAACAATCAACCAATGGAACAGAAGTTACCTTTAGAAGTTGTGGGAGTTTCATCACTGGAAGCTTTCAAGAAGAGACTGGACTGTCATCTGTCAGAAATGGTGTAGGGTCTCCTGCTTACATGTGAGGTTGGACTAGAGGACCTATAAGGTCCCTTCCAATTCTGTTAATCTGTTAAAGTTCCTTTTTCCAAGTCTGCTATAAGATGTTGAATAACGTTTTTGTTCTTGGATGACCTGCTGATCTGACTTTATTCTAAATCTTGCACAGATTGGAGAGCGCTTGTTGGAATGGTTTATGGATGTGTTTTTTGATGTCTTTCTTTTCACAACTCCCATCTATCCTGAGTTTTTTTTAAACTTATCATTGCCCTGAATTCATCAAATCTTTTCTGAAGTGCAAGATGCCCATTTTATTACAAATGAAGCACTATTGAACATGTAGGTGTTCAATACAAATGATGAATGGAAATAATTGTTCATATTGTTGGTTTATCAGACATAAACAGACAACATAGGAAATCCCTCAAAGTGACTATGCTGAGCTTTCTCTAGGGGATCTTCCACTAGTTCCTACATCTCCACAATTTGCTACTTTTGGACACACACACAGGATGCTTTATTCAAGTCAAGCTGACCAATAGCTACTGGTGAGAATGGTAGGCATCTTGCCAATGGCCAAAAGGGGGAAAACATATCACACAGCTGCATATATCCATAGAAGAAAGAGGTTGAAAGAGAATGAGGGGATGATTATAGTCATTTCCAAATTGTAAGCTGTGATTTTGTTCAGAAACTGATTTTCCAAATGCAAGTCATCAAAATCTTTATAAACAAAGATTTTCTTTCTTTCTCTATCTTTCTTTCTTGCTCTCTCTCTTTCATTCCTTCCTTCCTCCTTCCTTCCTTCCCTTCTTCTTTCTTTCTTCCTTTCTTCCTTTTTTTCCCATTCTTCAGGGCTGTCTTCAGATTTAGAAGAAACAAAAATATTATCCAACGATTCATGCACTTCTCATTTGCTCTGTCTTCTTTGTGTGCATGTGAGTGTGATTGTGTGTATTCACAATGTTCTAAATCTCTAACTCTTATATATGCACTATCTCTAAAGTGAAATCAGAAGCTGCATAAACTTATAATCCTATTGTTTTTCCCTGAGATTTGAAAGATATAATAATAACATCGATATTAATAGAAGTGATTTGGGGAAAATGTGTTATGCTGATTATCTAAGAGAGAGAAATATTTTTAGCATAATTATCTAACTTCCTTTCTGTATTTTGTAATAAAATATCCACAAAGTGGACATCCAGTTATTACAGAACCATACATCTGCAAAAAAGGAGCCAGAGGTTCTGAAGGTAGCAGATTTATACACAAATACAAAATCCAGAAGTAACTGACAGACTGATGACTCCTTAATGTAGCAATGTCTGATTCCTGCCTTGACTATTCAAGTATATTGACCATGCTAGAGATCTTAGAGTTTGGAAATTGGCAATGTTAAGTGCTCCTCTGAATACTTATATTAAAAGTTTGCCTCAAGTGAACAAATGGATTAATTATAGTTTTTTTAAGGGATTTATTTTTTAAAAAAATCTGCAATGTAACATGAGAATGATGTGATTTTAATGATGAAAGATTACTGAAGTTGAGAGTCTGGGAAATCAGAAATGTCCCTGAAAAGTTTCTATAGGAAGCAACTCAAACAAATGCTTTCATAAGCTATAATTGAATGGTTGGGAAAAAGAGCCTTATATTATCAGTGGTGTTCATGTATTCTACGTAAAAATAAATAAATGAATCCATCCTATTTCTGGCATATACAATTGCAATGTGCAGAAGGGGGATTACTGTCTAGAACAAGGGCCAGCAACCCATGGCTCCGGAGCCGCATGTGGCTCTTTCATCCCTCTGCTGTGGCTCCCTGTCAATCAAAATATGTGTCACAACTGCCAATGTGTGATACCTGCCAGCATGTGATACATTGAGCTTTTCAACCCCAAGTAGGCCAACCATGGATAAATCCAAGAAAAGAAAACTTTCAGAAGAAAACAGAAGTTGTTTAATTCAACTACATATGCTAGTTCTGTAACCACTCAGGAAATAGTCAGGCAAGGGAAAGGTTTTATGGCCCCCAGTGTTGTTGTTTTTTTCCTTTGGGAAACAGGTCCAAATGGCTTTGAGTCTTTAAGGTTGCTGACCCCGGTCTAAAAAATCAAGCCTTTTGACTGACAGCTAAGGCTTTTCTCTAATAGACTTGACTGTTGGGCATAAGCTGGCTGGATATCAACCTACTAGATGACCTCTTTCCAAGTATCAGGCTGTTCCTCAGCTTTGACTACAGCAGTTACATGATGTTTAGACCATGCTGTCAAAGTGCCCAATTGCAGTCCTGGACTAAACGACTGAGGATAGCAGTGACCAGGATCCAAGGGGCAAGATCTATTTCTGCATTGTATCCAACTGGAGTTGGAGCCATTAGTCTAGACTGCAATGAAGTCTATTTGATGCATTACATAGCACAACTGCATTGGCGCAAGTCGGTAAATGCTACTTATGATGTGGGATAAGAAAAGACAGGGCTACCTTCCTGGAGAGCTGGATGTAGGAAGAGGACAACATTGTCCTGAAGATCAAGAAGCCTACTCATAGAAGAGGAAGAGTTCTCAGACAGCCCTCTGCTCTCTCTCTCTCTCTCTCTCTCTCTCTCTCTCTCTCTCTCTCTCTCTCTCTCTCTCTCTCTCTGTGTGTGTGTGTGTGTGTGTGTGTGTCTCTCTCTCTCTGTCTTTCTCTCTGTCTCTCTGTCTCTGTCTCTTTCTCTCTATTTTTATTTTAGTTGGGGAAGCACTTACTAACCTCATAAGGTAAAGGTTCCTCTCATTAGTTGTTCCGGACTCTAGGAGGAGGTGCTCATCTCCATTTCAAAGCTGAAGAGCTAGCACTATCTGAAAACGTCTTCATGGTCATGTGCCAGCATGGTTAAACACTGAAGGCGTAAGGAACACTGTTACCTTCCCACCAAAGTGGTCCCTATTTTTCAGGACTGAGTAAAAGGTAAAGGTAAAGGTTTCCCTTGCACCTAAATGCTAGTCGTTCCCGACTCTAGGGGGTGGTGCTCATCTCCATTTCAAAGCTGAAGAGCTAGCACTATCTGAAGACGTCTCCGTGGTCATGGGGCCAGCATCACTAAACACTGAAGGTGTACAGAATGCTGTTACCTTCCCACTAAAGTGGTTCCTATTTTTCTACTTGCACTTTTTTACGTGCTTTTGAACTGCTAGGTTGGCAGAAGCTGGGGCAAGTAAAGGGAGCTCACTCTGTTATGAGGCACTAGGGATTCAAACCGCTGAACTGCTGACCTTCTGATCGACAAGTTCAATGTCTTAGCCACTGAGTCATCGTATCCCCTTTTGTTCACCTGATATCTGCTCCCAAAAAGAGTAGACCGACAAATATTTTTGATTTCAGCAATTACTGTCCATGTGACCCAAGCTAGATTGAAAAGTCAACAGTGTGAATTCAGAATGTCCATGGAGATTCTCAGTCATCCAGGTCATGGTACTCCCAAGGATGTCTTTTTTTTTTCAAGGGGCAACTGGACTTTCTTGGGGTTGTTGTGTTTATTTTTTTTAAGACATTTCACTTCTCATCCAAGAAGCTTCTTCAGCTCTAACTGAATGGTGGAGAAGGATTTATACTCCTTTGCTGGTCATTTACATTCTTTTTAGAGAGTCCTTGAGGGCACCTGGAGGTTTATGTGTATTGTCACCTGAGTGGTGCAAATGGGTGTGGATCCTTCAGCTTCCTACAGTTGCTTTAGGCATGAAATAGAGCTTTGCAACCTGAATTTGAAGAACAACATGGGACACCACACATACATCAAGTATTTCTCCTAAACTTAAACCATGTATGGCTTTTCCTGAGATGGTATGGAACCTCCAGAGGGCAGCCTATCGGCAATAAAAAAATACAAAAGGGCTTCTATTATATCCTACAAAGACCTCCATTTTGCCTCTTAATTTCAAACCCTTGCACAGTCAATGGTGGACTTAAGATGAAATCTCCCTTGGTATTCCTAAACATTTAGAGTGGAGGTGAGCAATAATGATTTATCTTAATCTGGGCTTTGAAGCTACAGGACGAACTGCACCAAGAAAAAAACATTTTTGATAGATGTACAATAAAACTTGCATGCTTTGAGTTGCAGCTGGTTTTGCTATTTGTTTTATAAGAAGTTTACTAGATTCTGCAAACAGTGTCTGTTTGTGTGTGTGTTGTTTTCATTAGAGAGTGAGAGAGACGAAGGAAAAAAAATTAGTTTCCAAGCATTGTTGCAGATCCTAGTCCTTCCTTCAAAGGTGACCTCCAGAATGTTACAAAGAAATTATTTTCGATAAAAGTTGCTATACAAAGTGCATATCAAACACTTTCTCTCCTTTTCTGGATAAAGGAGAATTGCAAACATGAGACATACATAAAGCTGCTTTGGGAGTGACAGTCATACTAATAGAAATGGCTCTTTTGGGGAGAAATTCTTTTCCTACCGTTTTTTAAGTTGTTATTGCGACACCTCTCAAAGCAACCAACTGTTACAAAGGAACTCTTTGGACCAGTGGTTTCAAAAATTGTTTGAACCTACTCTGTGGGTGTGGCCTCCTTTGTGGGAGTGGCTTGCCGCCCATGTGACCGGATGGGAGTGGCTTGCCGCCCATGTGACTGGATATGAACATGCCGACGACACTTGTCAGAACCACCTTAAATTACCTCACACACAGCACTGGCATGCATAAGAATACGATGTAAACTTGTTTTTTAAAAGGCATCTTTGGTTTGCGTTAAAACAACTTCAACACACGCAATGTTCTGATTGTGCCACAAACGCAGTAGTCATCCTTACCTTTCACAGAGGCACTGAGATTTATAAATATGAGCATGATAGTGTAGAATAATCACATCCAAGGACCAGTGGTGGGTTTCAAAACATTTTGGAACCTCTTCTGTAGGTGTGGCCTGCTTTCCAGGTCCACTGGTGGAACCTCTTCGGTTTGGTAGATTTGATGAGCCGGTTCTACCGAATAGGTGCGAACTGGTAGGAACCCACCTCTGCTTTGGATGGTAGGAAAATTAAGGCTTTTGTTTTGAAATATTCCGAAGGAAATTGGAGAAAAGTTATTTTGGAAGAATGTGGATATGTTAGCGCTGAGAACAATAAGTCACTTATAGGTTATGAGTGATCTGATTTGAGCAGTTTCACATTATCTCATTAGAATCATTTAATCAGTCTGGCTCATTCTTTCCATCTAATCTGATGATTGGAATAGATCTGGGAAATTTCACTGATCTGATTTTCAAAACCGACTTACAAGAAAAGCCATTTGTACTTTGCTGAAACCCAGTTGAAATGATCATGTTGATTTAAGGATATCCAGTCTAATTCAGTTTAATTCCATTGCATCATCTTTGCAAAATGTCTACGGAGCTTCTCAGTCATCCAGGTCATGGTTGTCCCAAAGGTGTGTTTTGTTTCAAGAGGCAATTGGACTTTCTGATGTTTCGCTTCTCATCCAAGAAGTTTCTTCAGTTCTGAAGAAGAAGCTGAACAAGCTTCTTGGATGAGAAGTGAAATGTCTTTAAAGAAAAACCAGAAAGTTCAGTTGCCTCTTGAAAAAGAGCACCTTTTGGATATCATCTTTGCACTTAAATATAAATTAAGGCCTGCATCTACCCCTTATGTAAGCTAAGAGTGTGATTATTCAATTATTTTCTCCCCTCTCTTTTTATCAATAATTCTAGGAAGGTCAGAATAACAGAATAACCAAGTTGGAAGGGATCTTGGAAGTCTTCTAGTCCAAACTCCTGCTCAGGTAGGAAACCTATACTATTTCAGACAAGAGGTTGTCCAATCTCTTCTTAAAAAATTTCCAGTGTTCCAGAAGTGTCCAGCTTTGGAAGGCAAGCTGTTTGATTGTTCTCACTGTCAGGAAATTTCTCCTTAGTTCTAGGTTGCTTTTCTCCTTGATTAGTTTCCACCCATTGCTTCTTGTCCTGCTTTCAGGCGCTTTGGAGACTAAACCCATTTGCAGATCACAATAATAAAAGGTCATGACCAACATTGTAAAGCAAAAGGAGATGCAGATTTGCGTGTTATGTGAACATGATTTATTTAAATATAGACACTGCAATTGAAAAAAAAATGATACAACACAATGCATCACATCATAACAGGGACGATGAAAATCTGTGTGTCTGCTTATCAAACTCAGAGAGTGTTCTTCTGCGGTGTGTTATTAAGTTGGAATGAGGTAGCAAAATGAAGGATTAAGTCTGTGCATGCTACAAAAATGGTTTGGAAGTACTTCAGATATCATAGGAGCTCACTCACAGAATCATTTTTTTCCTGACCATTTTTGTAGCCTCTCTCTTTCCCCAGTTCCAACTCAGCCTGAAAAAGGTGTTGCTGATTTGAAGAATCTCCTCACTAAAATTCAAGTGGGCTCTTATTTTTTTTTCAGAATCAAGAGCTCCAGCTTGAAGTAGCCTCTTTCCCCTAAAACCCGTCACTTGAAAATTGTACTATAGTAGTAGAGCGTTCATAAATAGGCCCCTCACCAAAGAAGCATACTTCTGATGAAGTATGGTCCTATCACTTCTCCAATAATTTTACTTGGATGAAGGGATGAAAGGGGTTGGCTATCACATCTGCGGATGCCTCAAAATTATGCGGAGTAGCTAAATGCAGAAGGCGCACGGAATGCTGTTATCTTCCTACCAGTGGTGGGTTTCAAAAATTGTTTGAACCTACTCTGTGGGTGTGGCCTCCTTTGTGGGAATGGCTTGCCGCCCATGTGACCGGATGGGAGTGGCTTGCCGCCCATGTGACCGGATATGAAGATGCCGATGACACTTGTCAGAACCACCTTAAATTACTTCACACACAGCCCTGGCATGCATAAGAATATGATGTAAACTTGTTTTTCAAAAGGCATCTTTGGTTTGTGTTAAAACAACTTCAACACACGCAATGTTCTGATTGCACCACAAACGCAGTAGTCATCCTTACCTTTTACAGAGGCACTGAGTTTTATAAATAGGAGCATGATAGTGTAGAATAATCATATCCAAGGACCAGTGGTGAGTTTCAAAAATTTTGGAATCTCTTCTGTAGGTGTGGCCTGCTTTCCGGGTCCAGTGGTGGAACCTCTTCTAACTGGTTCGGTAGATTTGACGAACTGGTTCTACCGAATAGGTGCGAACTGATAGGAACCCACCTCTGCTTCCTACCAAAGGTGATCCCTATTTTTCTACTTGCATTTTTATGTGCCTCTGAACTGTTAGGTTGGCAGAAGCTGGGACAAGTAACAGGAGCTTACTCCATTACATGGCACTGGGGATTCGAACCGCTGAACTACCGACCTTTCTGGTAGACAAGCTCAGCATCTTAACCACTGAGCCATTGAATTCCTTCCCTCTTCTTAGAGCGACCTTAGTACAGCTCATTATTTACAGGAAATGGACCTTCCCTTCAGATGGAAAAAAAGTGTTTAATGCCTCCCAGGTGAGTTAGAAGAATGAGAAATTGGATCTCATCTCACATGGTTTTGTATTAATTCTCTAAATTAGGAAATTGGTACAACTTCATCTTAATGTAATGAAGAGTGGAATAAATAATAAGGAAGAACAGCATCAAGTATTAAATGACTCCTGCCAAGTAGCTAAAGATTTAAGATATTTCTGTAACATTCAAAAGGAATATAATTTTTGCAATTCCAAATTCACTAGCTGACTTTTTTTTTTTGCTGATTCAGAGTTTCTATTGCCATCTGCTCCCATGTACAGAAGAGAGACTGAAATTAAGATCCAAGCTCATTTTCTCAATCAGCTTAACAAATTAAAAATTAGACTCTGTGGATGGCAATCATTAAAGGAAATGTATCATACAAAAATCGATCTGAAATGAGGTTTCTTGGCCAATTATTCAACATTGAATGGGAATCCGGATTGTTTGAAGAGACTGCAGTGTTCATGTGGAATCAGGTAGGCTGGGTAAGATTGGTTAGGGAGTTACCTCAATGACTTCGAGAGATTTTGATCTTTATAAAAACTTACCTGTCTTCTTTAAGCAATCATTCGTGTTCATTAAAAGCATAGTAATAAGTTTTATTTTAATAAATATCTGCAGGAATGTCTAGTGTTTATTTTAACAGACTTAAAAGCAAAGCTCCATCAAAGCAGTCATAGAATGAGATTGTGTAGGAGGTTGCAGTGGTGAATTTCAGTGGTGAAATTCAATATTTTTACTACTGGTTCTATGGGCGTGGCTTGGTGGGCATGGAAGGGGAAGGATACTGCAAAATCTCCATTCCCTCCCCACTCTTACGGGAAGGATACTGCAAAATCTCCAGTTCTGTGGGCATGGTTTGGTGGGCATGGCTTGGTGGGCATGGCTTGGTGGGCATGGCTTGGTGGGCATGGCTTGGTGGGCATGGCAGGGGATGGATACTACAACATCTCCATTCCCTCTCCATTCCTGGGTGAAGGATATTGCAAAATCTCCATTCCAAACCCACTCTGGGGCCAGTCAGGGGTGATATTTGCCAGTTCTCTGAACTATTCAAAATGCCTGCTACTGGTTCTCCAGAACCTGTCAGAACCTGCTGAATTTCACCCCTCATTTGCACCACATAACATGAAGATTGGGGTGGACTATCCACATCTTTCTTTTTTAATCTTTAAACTGCCCAGAGGCTCATAATTGTAGAGTTCTTCTAGTAGGATGCTCCTCCCCCTTGTATTTGTCTATTTTAATGTCCTTGCCCACATTTTTTATGAGATCAGAATTACAATTTTGCATGGAGCTCATTTTCATCTTAATACCATCCAGTTGGTCTTGTAAAGTCCTACAGGAGATAAGCACCACAATAATTTAATAGAATCAACTTTGGTCCAGCATCCCCTGAAAAGTAATAATACAAAATAAAAGAGAATAACCCCATAAATGTTTATATTTCTTTCATGTCATTTCTTTGAACTCCCTGTAGTTCAGAAAGATGTTCTTGAATGGGTATCTTTGATAGGATGTTCATCCCAGCCTATTCATTTCCAATCTTCTGTTTGATGATTCTAAATATATTCAGTTGATCAGAAATCAGATTATGCATGATTCTGAATTATGGGAAGGTCTGCTCTCTCTTCCTAATATTTTTGCAATTCATTTTCTGTATTTTCCAAGTCAATGTTGGAAAGTCTCCAGAAAAAGATGATACGGAACACTGTCCATAGGTGAATGGATATTGTTAAAATATTAATGACTGAGAGAGACATGGGAACAAGGTCAGCCAATAAATAGGCATAGCAACTTAATCAACCAATGGGAGCTTAAACAGATCTAAGTCTGTGCAAAGAGTTGAAACAGAAACTTAAGCAGTTTGATGCTCTGAGAAGTAAACTAGCAGTCTCTCTGGGCTCGTCAGACAGACAACTATCTGCTTGTGATTGCCTGTAACTTTCCTGCCTTGCGTTTACTTGGAAGAACCACCTGTTGGTATTGTACATTTATTCATCTCTTCTTATGTATGTAAAGAAGTTAGTGAATCCAGCTGAATCAATTTTTTGTCTGTGCTTTCTGGATTTGAATTTATGCAACAAACTCTTACAGATATAGCTACTTTTCTTCCTTAAAACAACCCTGTAATGGGTCAATGGGGGAATGGTGGCCTGGTGGTTAAGATGCTTAGCTTGTCGACTGGAAAGTGGGCAGTTCAAGACTTGATCACTGCACGATGGGGCGAGTTCCTGTCCTTGACCCAGCTCCTGCCAATCTAACACATGCAAATGCAAGTAGGCAAATAGGTACCACTTTGTTGAATGGTAACTGTGTTCTATGTGCCTTTGGCATTCTGCCCTGCCTGCCACATGACCATAGAGTTGTTTTAGGACAACCTTGGTTAAATAAATGAGTTGAACACCTCCTTCTAGAGTTGGACATGACTGGACAGGATAAAACTTTATCTTTAACATGTCAGTGTGTGAATCAGAGACTACTTCCAAGGAGCTGTCTATATCTGAAACTCAGGTTTTCTTGTCCAAGTTCAGCTCTTAATCAACATAGAAGCATTCCTGAAAGGCAAACAGGAGTTATATAGACAATAATAGAATGAGATAAATGCTTCAAAGTGGAAAAAATCCATGCTAGATTTTTTTTTAAAAAACCCTACCTTCACCCTTTTCTGCACACTTGTTTTGAAAAAGTGAGCCTGTCAAAAGATAAGCCCTTTTTTTTGCCTTTTATCCCTTAAAAATAGAAGGCTGAAGAAGAAAGCATCCACGGAAAATATTGGAAAATGATTCAGATAAGCTTTGAACATCCCACTCAACTACAAGGAGGATCTCAACTTATCCTTCGTAAGTCAGTGTTTCGACAATAGAGATGCTGGTTTATTCTGCAGCTGTGACAAGAATGGAAAGGCAGTTCTTCATTTCTTGCAGTAATAATGTAAGAATCTGTTGTAATTGATGCTCCGATGCTTAATCTTCATGTATAATTTATTCCTTCCCCATTGCTGTTGCTAAATGAGTTTAAGAATTTTTTTCCCCTCCAAAAAAAAAAAAAAAAAAAGCATTGCAAAAGAAATGCCATTCTGGTTAGATCATTAGTGAATTTCTAAGGTGAAATAAAAACACAGGGTGTCAAGGATGAGGGAATAACTTTAGTTCTTCGATGTCTCCTATTTTCTTCTCCTGTTCTGTTGACATCCTTATCCTCTTGTTTACTCTGTCCCATTTTTATTTAATAGTAGCTGATAAACTGACGTTGCCTGGGTATTTATTTATCTTAATCCTGTATTAGACAGGAAAAGCCCTGAAGCTGTTGAAAATGTCTGGACCAAACATATGTAATTTCTAGTGTTGGATTTCCCCCCTTACCAGAGGGAGTCCCCTTGTGGAGTACTGTGAAACCATTACCATGGAAATTCCACTGTGTGGTACGTTAGAAGCCATTTTACAGAAGTACGGTAGAAGCCATTTTAAGGCACAACAGGTTGTATCTTAATAGAGCACACGCCCCAAGGAGTGTTAGGGGTGTCTTACCCCCAAAGTATTTGTTTCCAGAAAGTAAGTCATCTGTATACCAAGTTTGGTTGAGATTGCTGAAGGCATTCAGAGTTATGCTGGAACAGAACAGTTATGCGCGCAAACACACATACATGCACAGAGAGTCATTATTATATACTGTATATAGATTCCACTCTAAATTCCACTGTGAATGTCTGAAAGCCTTTATTGCTGTTCCATTACATTTATGGGCATTGGTACAGGGCTAAAAAGAAGCAGGCATAAGAAACTCCTTCATTTCATATTTGCTTAATTGCATCAATATTTCAAAGGAAGGAAGGAAGGAAGGAAGGAAGGAAGGAAGGAAGGAAGGAAGGAAGGAAGGAAGGAAGGAAGGAAGTTTGTTCAACTTCCTAAAACTCTGATATATGGAGAAATGTTTGCATTTGCGTCTTATTCCACAATGAAAGGTTTTAACAGAATTTCTTATAGGAATTCTTCTGCAGCCTCCAGAATCTTGCACTTATACAAGTACTAAGGCTGATGGAGAGGAAATATGTTGGCATAACTATGCATAATTTGGCATTGCCAAACAGAAGAGCTACTTTCAGACGTCAAGTGCTGTCAAATCAGTTTCTCCAGGTCAATCCGGATTTCCAATTTTCTCGTCTGCTCTAATTTGGAAATGTTTCATCCATAATCTAAAGTTGCTTTAATATACAAGTTGTGTTTGGTGGTTTGTTTTTTTTAGAAGAATTGGAAAAACTTGTTCTCTACAAATTTCAGTATGATTTGATCTAAATGTAACCTTAATGTAGAGGGATGCAGTGGCTCAGTGGCTAAGATGCTGAGCTTGTCAATCAGAAGGTCAGCAGTTCAGTGGTTCAAATCCCTAGTTTCTAGTTTCTAGTTTTGGTTTATTTGTATGCCGCCCTTCTCCAGGAGGGACTCAGGGCGGTGAACAACTCAAAGGGGAAAGGGAACATAAACAACAGTACACATAATTAAAATACACGAAAATCACACAGCCATACCAGTCGAGAGGGGAGGGGAACTCATCAACCCCAGGCCTGCCGGCACAGCCAGGTTTTGACGGCTTTCCGGAAGGCCTGGAGAGAGGTGAGGGTCTGGATCTCCGTGGGGAGTTCATTCCAAAGGGCCGGAGCTGCTACAGAGAAGGCCCTCCCCCGGGTAGTAGCCAGATGGCATTGGCTGGTGGACGGAACCCGGAGGAGGCCGACCCTGTGAGATCTGATGGGTCTTTGGGAGGTAATTGGCAGCAGGTAGTCTCTCAAGTACCCAGGTCCAATACCATGAAGGGCTAGTGCCGCATAATGGAGTGAGCTCCCATTATTTGTCCCAGCTTCTGCCAACCTAGCACGTAAAAAGTGCAAGTAGAAAAATAGGGACCACTTTTGGTGGGAAGGTAACAGCATTCTGTGCACCTTCAGCATTTAGCCATGCTGGCCACATGACCACAAAGACTTCTTCAGACAGCGCTGGCTCTTTGGCTTAGAAACAGAGATTTTACCTTTATCTTAACCTAACGTAAGGCACATCTAAATCTGTACATCTTGACTAAAATATTTATTAATTTGGACTTTGAATAGAAACAGAAACACTATTTGTGAGAGGAATCATCTAAAATGTATAGATAGACAAGGAATCAATTGTATGAATGCATGTAATGTATAAATATATAAGGACTCTATTTATTATAGTTAATGCAACGCATATAGCCTTGAGAATATTTTTAGGCTCATGGAAGTTAGAAAAAAAGAGGGCTGCTTTAATAATAGCAAAGCTCAGAGGACTTCTTTTGAATCATTCTCAAAGTATGTATAGCCTAAGTAATTATTGTCTTATATAGTTTGCATTTACTTTTGATATAAACAAAACCGATTGACATAAATATGAACGACCTCCAGGGCTTTGCAAACTGAACAGGCAATTTTGTTTTGTTTGTTTGCTTGTTAAAAAAATCTCTAAGCTATCCTAAAGAGCCTCTTCTAGTCTGTTACTTGGACGCATAAAATGATATTGAGATTGCAGTGCAAATGTTGACTATGAGCAGAATCATTGAAGTGGGTTCGAGAAGACATGGAAAAAAAATAGTGAGATACACCCCATTCATCTTTTGTTCTTCTGGCCTACACCAGCCAGGAGTGAAAGTATGGAGAACTGCATTGTGTTTTTTGTTTCATTATATTACTTCAAGCAGGTCAGAGGTAGCATGTAGACGGTTCGGATCAGTTTGCCCAAATCAGTAGCGGAAATCATGGGTCGTCCCACCCCCTCCCCTGCCCCAGCTACAAACTGTTCTACTTAGACACATTTTTGAGGCCAGGTGCATGCATGGAAGGTGCGTGTGCGAGTAAAACACATGCATAGAAGGTGGGGCGCATGTGTGGAAGTGTGCAGGTATGCACACGGTAAACCAGTAGTAACAAAATGTGAAACCCACTGCTGAAGCAGGCCCAGTTAAAGCGGAATAGAATAGAATAGAATAGAACAGAACAGAACAGAACAGAACAGAACAGAACAGAACAGAATAACAGAGTTGGAATGGGACAACTCAACTCAGCCAACTCACCATGGCCAACTCGTGATGGTCAACTCACCATGACCAATTCACCACAGAACAACTCAGCAGAGTTGCCCTTTAACAATTCAATTTCATTATTTAAAATAAATTAAAGATTATTTAAATGTTTATCATTCATATTTCATTTTGTCCTTCCTTTTGCATCCTTTCTTCAATGATTCTATTCCACCATTTCTTGGATATTAATAGGACTCTTTTCCTGCATCCACCTCCTAGAGCCAAGGTGGTGCAGTGGTTAAATGCAGCACTGCAGGCTACTTCAGCTGACTGCAGTTCTGCAGTTCGGCTGTGCAAATCTCACCGGCTCAGAGTTGACTCAGCCTTCCATCCTTCCGAGGTGGGTAAAATGAGGACCCGGATTGTTGTTGGGGGCAATATGCTGACTCTGTAAACCGCTTAGAGGGGGCTGAAAGCCCTATGAAGCGGTATATAAGTCTAACTGCTATTGCTATTGCTAATTGCCTGGTGGTGAATTGGCCATGAGTATTTGTCCCTGCAGCCAGTTGGCCACAAGACATTGGCTGCAGTGAGTTGGCCATGGCGAACTGTCAAAGACCTCCAAGCAGAATGGGACTCAAAGATCAGAAGATGCTTTGTATTCTAGAGTGCCAGTAGAGTCCCTCTGAAAATACTTTATTTTGGAATGTTTTCAGAAATCGCGTAGACCAGGGGCCAGCAACTTAAACACTCAAAGAGCCACAAAGTCCTAATCAGAAGCCCCCCATTCAATTCTGGAGCCTATTGGAAATCTGGTTCACCCACCATACAGTCTCCTCCTAGTGTGGCATCCTTTTTCCTCTACCTGTCCTAATCAAAAGTCCTATCAATTGTAGAACTGACCAGCAAAAGGAAGCCAGAGCAGACGGATGAAAGAGCCACATGCGGCTCCAGAGCCACAAGTTGCTGACCCCTGGCATAGACTGAGAGTTTTGGCAGTGACCAATGAAAACAGTTTAATAACTTTTTTATTGATAATAAAATTACAAAGTAATACAATGCAGAACTACACCCAGATAAGCAGGGATTAACACCAGACAAACAACCAAGCAGAAAACAGTACCATAATCGAGGAACTACTAAGGAGAAAACCACATCCCACCATCACTAGTATTGCAAGTTACTGTGTATAAAGAAGGAAGAAACCTCAAACTCACTTTATACAGAGGATCTTACCTAATCAGGTATTGAAATGTCTGCAGGCAAACAACTAGAAAACACTCAGGACTCCACAGTACAGCATGGATTCCATGCCAACCAAGCTTCAATCCTGGAGGATAAAGAGATAAATTTCCACCTTCTCCAGATGTTTGCCTTGTGTTGTAAGTTCCTTCTTTTATTCCCATAAGAGCAACCATGTAGAGATTGTACAGATGCAACATTGCAAACGCAATGTGTGTATTTTTTTTTTAAAAAAGCCCCTCTAATTAGGCTTTGATAAGAAGGCAGCCGGTAGTTAGCTGTTTCCTTTAGCGTGGTGGCAACGTTCACACCACGGTGACCAGTAGGGGTCAGTTGCAATCACTCATCTTACTTTCCTATTGCTAATTAAATGAGTTGATCGGCACACTGAAAACATTGTCCATCTAATTATAATACTGTAGGAGATGGAAACTGGCCTGCCTGAATAATAAATCACAGCAGGAAAGCCACTATGGTAAATTTCCCTTTGCAGGAATTGCCTCCTAAAATCTTTTTTTTTAAAAAAAAAATATTGATCTAACATTGGTTTTCTGAAGCTTTTTTTTGTATAAGTTATTGCCATACAATGTGGTATAATAGTTCAAGATCAGGAGGAGAGACTTCTTGGACTGGGTTCCACCACAAAAGCGCGTAGGACAAAATCGCGCTCGACAAAAGCGCGCTGTGACGTCATCACAGCGCGACGAAAAAGATCGAAAAATGTAAAAATAAAGCGAAAACCTTACCCTAAGCCCCCCAAACCTAACCCTAAACCTAACCCTAAACCTAACTCTTAACCTAACCCTAAACCTAACCCTAAACCTAACCGTTAAAGTAACGAAAAACCTAACGGTAACCCTTATCCTAACCCTAACGCTAACGCTAATGCTCTAAAGCTAACCCTAACCCTTAACCTAACCCTAACCCTAACCCTAACCCTTACCTTTATGTGAATCGGCTTGCTTTAATTTAATTTTTATTAATTTTTATTTGAATTTTTCGATCTTTTTCGTCGCGCTGTGATGACGTCAAAGGCGCGATTTTGTCGATCGCGCTTTTGCCGTCCGCGCTTTTGACGGGTCACGCTTGGACTGAAGCCTACTATTAGTTATGGAAACTTACTAGGTGAATTTAGGCTAAATTCACTCACCTCGACCAACCTCTCAGAATTGCTGAGAAATGAGGAAAAGATGAAATGAATATCCAATACAATACAACACAATAGCAGAGTTGGAAGGGACCTTGGAGGTCTTCTAGTCCAACCCCCTGCCATGCAGGAAACCCTATAACATTCCAGACAAATGACTATCCAGCATCTTCTTAAAGACTTCCAGTGTTGGAGAATTCACAACTTCTGGAGGTAAGTTGTTCCACTGATTAATTGTTCTGTTAGGAAATTTCTCCTTAGTTCTAAGTTGCTTCTCTCCTTGATTAGTTTCCATCCATTGCTTCTTGTTCTGCCCTCAGGTGCTTTAGAGAATAGTTTGACTCCCTCTTCTTTGTGGCAGCCCCTGAGATATTGGAATCTTTCAATTTACCTTGTGATCCTGGAAGAAATGCAGGATCTAAAGAAATAATACCCAAAAATATCACCTACCCTGAAAGTAAGTCCTAGCTTCGTGATGGCAAAACTATGGCAAGTGTGCCAGAGGTGGCACACAGTGCCCTCCCTGATGGCATGCAAGTTCAGCTCTGCCATGCATGTGTGTGTGCCTCCCGCCAGAGCTGTATGCCAGTTATCAGCTGCCTTCAGAGTCAAACATCAGTGAGGAAGATGAACAGCTGGAGCTTGTTCCCAGTGCGTGCATGCACAGAGTTGCCAGATGAAGGGAACATCTAAAGAATAGGGGTTGACTTGGGAGTAAGGCCAGATGATGAATGGCCCCTCCCAGACGAAATAAAAGAGGAGCGAAAGGGGAGTGGAGTTTGCAGGAGACAATTAGTTCATTTAATTGGTTCGTGACTCTCTGAGACTCCTTGCCAAGTTCTGCAGATATCAGCCTGGAAGCTCTCCAAGCCAGATAAGGTCTGTGACTGTAAATCCTCCCTTGAAAGACTTTCCTGGCTGCAAATGAGCAGAATTCACTGTAAATTAATAAAAGGGTTTTTTGTTGGGACAAGGAGTTTGTTTCATGCTCTTGGGAAGCCTCCATCAGAACAGCACTGGAAAAAAGAGACAGAAGAGGCGGGCAATGACAAAGACAGAAGAGGCGTGGTTCAGCACTGCAAAAGGACCCCACTGCCACGCCCCGGCTGCTATTCAGCAAAGAAACAATGCAATATTCACTCCATAAGATGCACAGATATTTCCACTCACTTTAGTGGGTGGGGGAAGTGCATCTTGTGGAGCAAAAAATACAGTAACTTCCTTCTTCTCTAGCAAACCACCAAAGCAACCAGCTAATGTTCTTTTAGTAAAATATTTTGGAGGTGGAAAAAAAAATATCAAGCTAATACGATGAATTTTTTATTAGGAAAGCAGCGGAAATGACCAAGTCGTGAATGCTGGACATAAAATATTCTGTGCAAAAACAAAGAAAGAGAGCTGAGTAGGAATGTGCGCGCTTATGGGAAGGAAGATGTCTCGACGCCATCGCAACACCCCTTAAAATAAGTCACAGCGAAACCTGAAAAAAAAAGGAACTTGTGTTAATAACATAGAATTTAACATACTCCCTGAAATATTAATGCCTTTTATACCATTCTAGTTAAAATATGTCCCTAAATAATTGAACAGTCTATAAAAACCTGATATCTAGGACAGAAGCATCAAGGTTGTTCTTTGCTGTTGGGAAAAACAGCATTGCTTTCATTGGGTCCAGCATGCTATAAGGAAGGTTAAAAGGTTGGGACATTCTCCAATGTGATTGTTGCTTTTACTCACTTGTGTTCAGTTTACATTATCTTTCTAAGCATTTCCCATAAAATCTTTTCTTACTGGTACAAAAAAAGCTGTATACATGGGGAAGGGGAAGAAGAAAAGGAGGAGGAGAAGGAGAAGGAGAAGGAGAAGGAGAAGGAGAAGGAGAAGGAGAAGAAGAAGAAGAAGAAGAAGAAGAAGAAGAAGAAGAAGAAGAAGAAGAAGAAGAAGAAGAAGAAGAAGAAGAAGAAGAAGAAGAAGAAGAAATAAATAAGTATTTTAAAAGGGGGGGGACCACTTGTATTATTTAGATTCCGAGGGTACTTCTGATAACCTTGTCAGAGAAGAATATTATTCAACCATATTTTTTTAAAAAAAAATCTTTCCAAGATGTTGTATCAAGGATGTATGACAGATGTGATGAACTTCACAAGCACCTCTGGCTTATTCATGCTTTCTAAAAGTGTGTCATTTCTTTTCCTCCAGGTTTGAGACATGGAATAATCAATAGCGCAGCAACAATGGATCCAGGGTCTAATCTTCTTTAAACATTATGTGCTTGAAAGTAACAAGAAGAAGTCTATATTCTCAGTTCTTCACTGGCATGAATAGGAAATGTATTCATAGCAATAGCAATAGAACTTAGACTTATATTCCACTTCGTAGTGTTTCATGGTGCTCTCTAAGCTGCTTTATGGTCAGCGTATTCAATCAACAGTTTAGCTCCTCATTTTGCTGACTTCTGAAGGATGGAAGGCTGAGTCAACCTTAAGCCAGTCAGAATTGAACTCTTGGCAGTGAGCATAGTCAGCCTGCAATACTGCATTCTAGCCACTGCACTACCACATATTCACAGAATGCTTGGCATGGCATTGTCAGAGCCGGAGTCCACAGAGGAGGATGAGCTAAAGTGGGGGCTGACGGAGGTCGAGGGTATAGCTCTGTTGGTTCTGGAGGAAGGTGAGAAGGAGCAGGACGAGGCAGCCCCAGGTCCCTCAGGCCTGGGATGGCTTACCAGCAGGGAGGAACAAGGGCAGGATGACTGAGAAGGGAAGAGAGAGCAGGCAGTGGAAAGGAGTGATGGAGTTCAGGCAAGGAGCAAGAACCACCCCCTCCTGATCCCTGAGCATGGAGAGTGGAGAGGACATGGGAGCAGCACAGGCTGACCCAATGACTTGGGAGGAGAGCACCCCGCTCCTCTTCACAAGGCAAACCTGGGGACTGAGACTTAAGGAGATGCATTGGACACTTTTCGGGAACAAGTGCTGAATTTGTGAAGTTTTGTGTGTCATTGCTGATGTTTGGAGTTTGCTGGATTTCGTGTCTTGTTGCTGCCTTGTTCCTTTGTCTTGCTGGATTTCTTGACTTGAAACCGTCATACTAGCCATGTTTTGCTGGACTACTTGCAGCCAGAGGTTGCTGGAGGTGTGTCTGTTTGTGAGCCAGAGATGGGTTGCTGCCGGTTTGGCCCTGATTGCCCAAATTAGTAGTAGCGGTGGTGGGAGGCTCCGCTCACCCACCTGGATGCTTTTATGCATGCGCAGAAGCATTGTGCGCACACGAGAGCGCACATGGGAGTGCCGTCGAACCGGTAGTAAAGAAATTGGCAACCCACCTCTGTTGTGAGCACTTTGCTCCGTGATTTGCCATAAGCATGGAAGTTTTGGAGGGAAAGTTGGGGCAATAAAGGGGAATTCGAACTATCCACTGGCTTATGGATTGGCAGACTGCAAAGAATATGAATAGGTGTATTTTAAATACATAATTGATCGTAATTTGCTTTTAAAATTGTGTACTAAGATAGTGAATAATGAAAGAATGAAGGATGAAATTTTGAATTAACTAAGGGAAATAGGAACAATATAACACGTGAAAAACACGTCTTTGCATATAATAGTGATATGGAGGGTGGGGAAGTTAAAATAGGGACAGAAGTAAGAAGAGAATAATGGTATGTACATATATTAATATGTTGAGATGGATAAAAGAATAGAAAGAAGATTTAAAAATGAAGGGTAATAGTAAAAGACAGGTATAAATAATATGATATAATGGAATGGAATGGAATACTTAGGAGTAATAAAACTATGTCTACGTGCATTGAAATGTATGATGCCCAGGCATCACACCATCCAAGCATTGATATGTATAAATAATATAAAATAAAAGCTTGATGAAAAATTAAGAACTATCAGCTGGTTGTGTTGTCCCAGGTCATCATAATGCTATAAAATTGTTCGCCTTTCAGCATCAAGTTTTCTACCATAGTCACTGGGAAGGAGCCGAGGTGGCGCAGTGGTTAGGGTGCAGTACTGCAGGCCACTTCAGCTGACTGCTATCTGCAGTTCAGCGGTTCAAATCTCACCGGCTCAAGGTTGACTCAGCCTTCCATCCTTCCGAGGTGGGTAAAATGAGGACCCAGATTGTTGTTGGGGGCGATATGCTGACTCTGTAAACCGCTTAGAGAGGGCTGAAAGCCCTATGAAGCGGTATATAAGTCTAACTGCTATTGCTATTGCTATTGCTAAGGATGACTTCTCTTCCATTGACAAGATTATGACTGCTAACCAAGTATTGACGCTAATGGAGGAGTCACAATACTGCCCCCCCAAATGGTACCATCACAACCAAAATCCCCGTTTTGAAAATAGCAGGTTAATTGCGTTCACACTGCAAAGTTTGGAGGCTTGGGGAAAAAGGTCATTTTTTTTAAAAAAAAGAAATAAAATAAAATACAAACCTTTCCAGTTTGCCGGTGGTTTGGATAAGGGGGGGGGGAATCATTTAAACGATAAATTGAATTGCATGCAAATGACAAGTGAGCTCATGATGCATAGAAAACGTTCAAAGGAAAGTGACCCGTGAACATAAATTACTGGCATGGCGCATCAGATCTTAGACTTGTAATTTCATCAAGATCAACAAGATGTAATCTTGAAAGCTGTTTGCTTGTTGTGAGGACAAATTAATGTCCTTGTCCTTCCTGGCTGCTCTCTTTTGATGCTCACGAGTCTGTCTCTTAAGTAGCAGCAGAGGGCCATTGTAAATAATTAAATAGAAATTTGTTACCCTTTTGTCAAGTGTATTTCTAATGTTGCTTGTCCTCAGCCTTTCATTAAGAAATCCCTTGATTAAATTTTAAAGCCTCAGACCATTTGGAGAGGCTAAAGCCCCTAACGCCAGCTACACTGTGATTAGAATGGCTCTTTATCTTCTTTTACTCCCTCCTCCTTTCCCTCTAGCATAAAGACAAATATCCCAGGTGTTTAAGTAGGTGTTTCCTCTAAATCAGTGTTTCTCAACCTTGGCAACTTGAAGATGTCTGGACTTCAACTCCCAGAATTCCCCAGCCAGCGAATGCTGGCTGGGGAATTCTGGGAGTTGAAGTCCGGACATCTTCAAGTTGCCAAGGTTGAGAAACACTGCTCTAAATGTCTACGGAGATTCTCAGTCATCCAGGTCATGGTTGTCCCAAAGGTGTTTTTTTTTTTTCCCCCAAGAGGCAATTGGAATTTCTGATTTTTCTTGGAAGACGTTTCGCTTCTCATCCAAGAAGCTTCTTCAGTTCTCACTGGATGCTGGGGGAATGAAAGGATTTCATTCTGCAAGGAGTATACATCTTTACATTCCCCACCATCCAGGCAGAGCTGAAGAAGCTTCTGGGATGAGAAGCAAAATGTTTTCAAAGAAAAACCAGTTGCCTCTTGAAAAAGCACCTTTGGGATATGCATTCCTCTATTTTTCTTTCCAAGATTATTATAAATGTCATTACTGATCCCAGTAGGACATTAATTTAGTCTGCTTTTTTATGATAAAATTTTGAAGATGCTTCCTCCATATGGGGAGGGAAGGAGAGAAGGTGGGAGGAAGGAAAGAAGGGAGAGAGGGAGGAAGAAAAGGAAGGAAGGAAGGAAGGAGGGAAGGAAGTTAAATCAGTTCCCTTCCATAAATTCCAGACAAATTGTTTTCTTTTTAATATTGTTGTTTTCATGGACTAAAATGTGGTATAAAAAGCATGGATAAATTTTAAAGCAGAAAGCAGAATGAAAAAGGAGAGATGGAACATTGCCTTTTTCTTGCTTTTTGCATCCAACTGCATCAATAGTGATCTTCTTTTCCAGCAATGTGCTTCCTAGAAGGCAAACAAATTATATTAGAGCTGTATGAATATTCAGGGCTGAAGCTACTTATAATGCTTATATTCTAGAGAAAAGGTACATGAAATAAATTGAACAAGATGCATTTTTCTCCTCTGTGTAAGTGGAAAGGAGAAAAAAAGGATATAGCCAACAAATAAAAATAATAACCTTCAACCCAGGACCAAAATTTTTGAGTAACAAGCACCAATTGTTGCATCAATGAAAATCAATATCAGTAAGGAGAAGGAGGGGAAGGAGGAAGAGGAGGAGGAGGGGAAGGAGAAGGAGGAGAAGGAGAAGGAGAAGGAGAAGGAGAAGGAGGAGGAGGAGGAGGAGGAGGAGGAGGAGGAGGAGAAGAAGAAGAAGAAGAAGAAGAAGAAGAAGAAGAAAGTTATTTTTAAGCCACTCATCAAAGAGAATTGTTTCTAAAACTTACAGATTCTTCCTCACTGTACTACATTTATATACCCCACTCTCCCCAAGGATCAGCTTTGAAATTGAATTCATTATTTCTTTTTATGATGCTCCTTTAATAAAAAGGGGGTGCAATGGCTCAGTAGTTAAAGTCACTGAGCTTGTCCACTGAAGACCTGACAGACAGGGTTCGAAACCTGAGCTGTAGAGGTGGGTTGCTCCCATTTCAGCCCATTTTGGCTAAACCAGTAGTGGTTTTTTGGCCTGGGTCACAGAACTGGCAGTGACCCAGACTGGCCACGCCCCAGAATCAGTTCCATGGTTCCTTCTGCCATTGCATGGTGTTTTGTAGTGCACGTGTGTGCGCATTTCACTGTAAATTGTTCTGTGCATGCGTGAAGAACAATTTACATTGAACTGTAAAGTGCACGAACTCGCAGCCAACCAGTAGTAAAACAGGGAGCCACCCACCTCTGCTGAGCTCCATACAATAGGGCTAGCTCCGGTCCTTGCCCCAGCACCTGCCCACCTAGCAGTTCTAAAGCATGCAAATGCAAGTAGATTAATAGGTACCATTTCGATGGGAAGGTAACACATTCCAGGTGCCTTTGACTTATAGCATGCTGGCTACATGGCCATGGAAATTCTCTTCAGATAACACTAGCTTCCTCAGCCAAGGAATAGAGAGCACTGTGCCTTAGAGTCAGACACAACTAATAGGGGAACCTTTAATTTTTCTTTTTCCTTTTTACCTTAAATAAAATGAATGATGTTGCCATTAAAAATGTGTGAAACCCATTTGTTCCCCACATATTTCCAGCCTTACATTCAGTTTCTTGTACGCCTGGTTTTATAAAAAATGCACCATTTGTGTACATTTTTCCCATGTGCATACAGTTATTACACATTTCCTTTATTGGGTTCACTTTTGCACAAAGCTTTCCATCATACATAATTTGCTCTAACTCCTGTTTACGTGCCGTTTCCCCCAGAGTTCTTATTGGTGTGCCTATTTGCATTACCAGCTCTATTTTAAACCTCTGACAAATATCGTAACTCATATTTCAGCGTGCAAGGATTTTCCCCTTACCGTATTCATTTGGAAACTGCGGTAGAAGTAAATTTGCATTCCCCCATATAATATTTAGCATTTACAGTTGGAGTTAAGAGAAAGGAGAATTGTAATAGTTCATATTTCAGCTGGGAGCAATCACTACAATCTGATTGTTCATACTTCAAGGTGAATTTATGATATTTACCTTTTTAAAAAAAATGGTATGTAGTTCGCCAAACGAAAGATGGTTATCTGGGGACATTGTAAATATAAAATGTGCATACTTGTGAAAATGGACTTTAGAAAATGACCTTGCACTAAAATGGAGTTATTAGAAAAATTAGAACAAGCAGTAATAACAAACAATTGTACTTTGTTCCAACGGATTTGAATTATTTTGTTTTTTGTTTTCCTAAAACTTATTCTTTCTTTCTTTGCTTTCTTTCTTCTAGTTCTATCATTTCACATTCTTTTAACTCATTTTAAACAATTATTAGATGGAACCTTTAAATACGTTACTCGCTTATTAGTACTGCTTAAATAAAATTATTTTTAAGTTCCCCATTCCTACCCATTCTAATTTTATTGAAACTCTAGGCCTCGCTGAGCTAATAAAATAATGAGCTGCTTGTTTAAGATAACAATTATGGTCTTAATTCTGGATTTCTATTCTCAGTTAATGTACTAGACATTGTCATATTTTAAGAAAAACACACTCTTCCCAGAAGAACCTTAAGTGTTTCTGCTGAACTGATTTGCTTGCATGAATTTTTAATACAACAAAATTTCAAGTTACTTGGCGGTTCCCACTGCAGAAGATGCTATCAAATACTCCACAAAAATAAGCAAGATCCTAAGTCACAGGACTGAATGTGAAACCTTAGCTAAGTGTACAGACCACTAAAAACAAGAGATGCATCAGCGCACATTCCGTGATTATGCTGAACTCTTCCCTCAATAGAGATTTTAAAGAGAAAATATGGTTATGATCAGTGGTGGGATTCAACATTTTTTACTACTGGTTCTGTAGGAATGGCTTGGTGGGTGTGGCTTGGTGGGTGTGGCTGGGAAAGGATACTGTAAAATCTCCATTCCCTCCCCACTCCAGAAGAAGGATACTGAAAAATCCCCATTCCTTCCTCACTCCAGAAGAAGGATACTGAAAAATCCCCATTCTCTCCCCACTCCAGAAGAAGGATACTGAAAAATCCCCATTCTCTCCCCACTCCAGAAGAAGGATACTGCAAAATCCCCATTCCCTCCTCACTCCAGAAGAAGGATACTGCAAAATCCCCATTCCCTCCTCACTCCAGGGAAAGGTTACTGCAAAATCCCCATTTCCTCCCCATCAGCTGGGACTTGGGAGGCAGAGAATAGATGGGGACGGGGCCATTCAGAGGTGGTATTTACCGGTTCACTGAACTACTCAAAATTTCCGCTACCGGTTCTCCAGAACTGATCAGAACCTGCTGAATGCCACCTCTGGCTATGATTCTCACCAACCTTCCATCTTCTACACTTTCGACTCAACGCCAAAGCATTTTTTAATTTGTTTTCACAGCTTTCTATTTCAGCTCCTGTCATTCTGACTGCACCTTAATTCATTACATCACATAATACGTCTTCTGTTTGCATTAACCACTCAGGTCATAAGCTTTAATCAGTAAATTAATCAACAGGGCTATTAGATGATTGGACAATGGAAGCCAATTTTAACCGGTGAGGACAATTCATAATGGCCTCTTTAAAAAAGAGAAAAAAAAGAAAAACCAGCAACAACTACTATGACAAAAGGAGAATGAAGGAAATTGTAATACAAACTCTTTATCCAGAATGTATATTCATCTACGTTGAATATACATTTCCTGGGATAATCACATTTTCACACTCGGAAGGATCACTGGGCTAATGTTGCATTTTAAAACATCTAATCAGCTATTGTGTAAAATGTTAGGTCGCACTAGGCTTTTGGGGGAATGGCTTAAAATTTTAAAAAATGTTTTGTTTAGTAAGGGCATCTAGGTTTTAATTTTGATTAGGAAGTGGATATCATGCAATATTAGAAGTTTCTTATAATGCATTAGCCTATATCAACTTTATGATTCATCTGTATTTCTTTACTTGTACCTGTATGGTATACCTTTTACATTGTTTCAAAATACATATTAACATGGCAAGGAGGAAGAGGAAAGAAGAATAAAAAGGAAGGAAGGAAAGAAGAATAGGGAGGGAGGAAGGAAGGAAGGAAGGAAGGAAGGAAGGAAGGAAGGAAAGAAAGAAAGAAAGAAAGAAAGAAAGAAAGAAAGAAAGAAAGAAAGAAAGAAAGGTGATATTTTCATAAATATTTTTAACAATCATTCATAGTTACTGGAGATGCATTATTAAATCTACCTTTCCCTCAGTTTAGGATGGACGAATAAAGACAAATCCTTCTAATGCAGGTATGTGTAAGAAGAGAAGAGAAAAGAAGAGAAGAGTCAACGTAAGAGATTGATGCTGGCCAAACTCTGGGCCCAGTTTTCTAAATTAACCTTTATTACAGAAATTAGATTTAATGATGAAGACTATGTTTATGATGGGTATCTCTAAAGGGATATGCTCAGTGGTGGGATTCAGCCAGTTTGGGCTGGTTCACCCCAACCCGTTGTTAAATTGTTGGCTGGCCCTACCCCTTCCTGCCCCATCTCATCCAGGAGTCCCTCTGCAGTTCGTTTTTGCTCCCAGGGGAGTCCAGGAGGCCGAGTGCTGCCTGTCACACCACCTGGCCATACCCACCAGGGCCATACCCACCCAGATGGTCCTTAGGGCAGAGAACCGGTTGTTAAATTGTTTGAATCCCACCACGGGATATGTTGTGTGCAGAGCAGTCTTCAATTACATATATACTCCATCAGTCTGCTAAGGCATTAACCCAAGGCCATAGAAAAACACAATTCTTACATAGTCATCTAAGATAATGCTTTACATTAGGACATGTGCTGATGTTTGGTAGCTTATTTATTTATTTATTTATTTATTTATTTATTTATTTATTTATTTATTTATTTATTTATTTATTTATTTATTTATTATTTAACAATACAATAGCAGAGTTGGAAGGTCTTCCAACTTGGAGGTCTTCTAGTCCAACCCCCTGCCTAGGTAGGAAACCCTATACCGTTCCAGGCAAATGGCTATCCAACATCTTCTTAAAGACTTCCAGTGTTGGGGCATTCACAACTTCCCAACACTGAAAGTCTTTAAGAAGATGTTGGATAGCTTTCATAGCTATCAAATTCTTACATAGTCATCTAAGATAATGCTTCACATTAGGACTGATGTTTGGTAGATTATTTATTTATTTCACATTTCATTTATTTATTCATCCTGTTTCTATAGTGTCCATCCCTCCTAAGTGACTCTGAATGGGCCTCCATAATCATAGCATAGCATAAAATCATAAAGAAGAACAAAGTCAAAAACAACCTTACAAAAGGTAGAGTTGCAGTTAAGTTACTGAGGTGGAGAGACCCACCTTCATAACACCAACCAACATCTCCAAGATCACATATCACTCTTTGACCCACATGCCAATCAGCAAGATCAGGTCTTAATATATTTTCTGAAGTCCAGAAGAGTAGGATTTCCAAATCTTTGGTTCTCTTGTAGAGTATCTTATTTTTTCCCATATCTGGAAATACTGGTGAATTTTGCCTGTTTAATTATCCTTGCTCTGTGCTGATTCATGTATTGCCTGCCTGTTCTTACAGGCAATTTATTAACATCTAAAAATGAAGGGTGTGTATGATAGCAATCTTCTATCTAACGAGCTGCCACAGAAAAGAGGTCAATCTATTCTCCAAAACAAGGAATAACTGAATAGAAACTAACCAAGGAGAGTACCTACCATATTTTTCGGAGTATAAGATGCACCTTTTTCCCTCAAAAAGAGGCCAAAAATCTGGGTGTGTCTTATACACTGAATACAGCATTTTTTGCGTCCCAAAACCCCACCCCCTTCACCAAAATGGATGTGCAGAGCCTCTAGGAAGGTTTCAGAGTGCTCCTGAAGGCTGGGGAGGGCAGAAATGAGCAAAAAATGCCCCAGTTTTTGCTCAATTTTACCCCCACCCCAGGAGCATTCTATAAGCCTCCTAAAGACTATCCATGCATTTTTTTGATGAAAAATGGGCCTTTTTTATCATTTGGTTGGACACCTGCCCCGGAAGCACTCTGCAAGCCTCCTAAGGGCTATTCATGTCCTTTTTTTTTGAAAAAGGACATGAATAGCCCTTTGGGAGGCTTGCAGAGTGCAAAAACTTTTTTTTAAAAAAATTGCCTCTTCAAAATCTTGGTGCATCTTATACTCCGGTGTGTTTTATACTCTGAAAAATACAGTACCTAGAACTAAGGAGACATTTCCAGACAGTTCAAACAACCAGTGGCATGATTTTCCTTTCAGAAATTATGGTTGCTCCATTACTGGAGGTTTTAAGAAGAAATTGGAAAGGCGTTTGTCTGAAATGGTATAGGGGGTTGGGCTAGAAGACATTCAAGGTCCCTTCCAACTCTCTTATTCCATCCTGTTATTTTGCCCAGGGAGAAGATTCAGAGTTATGCCTCTGTGTTGTGAAGAGGCCATTGCAGATTATGCTAGTACAATATTGTCTCCTTTGTCTGGTCTCCTGCTTCAGCAGGGGGTTGGACTAGACTAGAGGAACTTCAAAGTCCCTTTCAAGTCTTTTTTCCCCCTGTGTCTATATCCCTTCTCTGTATCTGCCCTATAGAAGCCAGATTACCCCAACCTTCTTAGCCTTCTTGATATCTTTGAAGATATTTGTCTGCCGTGTTATAAGATCTACTGCTTGAGCAGGGGGTTGGACTAGAACTGGTTGTATGTGGACCACTGGTGGTTCGTGAAAAAATGTTGGTGGTCTGCAGAAAAATCTCTGCATTTTTGCATTTTTTTTATATTGCACTAAATAAGGGATCCTCAAACTATGGCCCCTGGGCCAGATATGGCCCATTGAAGCAATTAATCCCACTCACTGATGGGATGGGGTCCTTCAGGTACTTAGCTGTTTAGTAGCTCCAGCCATTCCTTCCCTCCCTGGGAGCCTATGTGCTTCAGCGAGAGGAGCACGAAACTGTCAGCCAGGTGTCAGCATTCCAAATACCATGTAGAATTAAATCAGAGTCGAAGGCAAAACTATGCTTAAAGTTTCAATTTAATAAGACAAGGCAAGTTGGCAATGTTCTGTGGGATTCCAACTCTGGAAGTTACATCAGAATCCCACCCAGTTAAAAGTTCATGATCTTGTCCCCACACCCACAGTCCATCACATGGTCCAATCTTCTTCTTCCATGCTGGCATCCATGCCCAGCTTCTTCTGGTCAGGTGTACTGGTGCGGAGACAAAGGATGACCTTGCTTCTAGTAAAGAATGAAAAACAATACATTCCACAATCTCACTCCTTCTATTCCCCCCTCCCATTGACTATACTTAAAGAAACAGCATAATAAAATAAGAGAAAGTGTGGCAGGCCAAAATTCTAAAAGGAATATAAAGGCAGGCCTGACACCAGGCTCCTTGAGAGATGGAGTTTGCAGGGGGCCGATCTAGCGGGCCGCACTGGCTACAAGGCAAACTTGGCCATATTTGAGATTCCTAGCTGGAATGGACAGGAAAGCGAAGGTTGACCCCGGGGGCTTCTCTCCGCTAAGAGGCAGCCAAGCTAAGTGCCTGAAGGACCCCATCCTGTCACTAATTCATATTAGTGGTCCATGGGATTTAAAATTATGGATTTAGTGATCCCTGAGGTCCAAAAGGGTTGGTGACCCCTGGACTAGAAGACCCTCAAGGATTGTTATTTAGTTTTTCAGCTCTTTCGATATGGGTATTCTCTTGTGCTGAAAAGAGGCAAATGTAAAGGAAATCAAAGCCAGCTTATCGGAGAAGAGTAGGGACGTTGCCTTACCTTGTTAATGCAGATGACATTGGAACCTGCCTAGACTTACAACATAAGCAAATCCTGCATTTGCACACTCTGGCATGTGCTTCATAGGTTAAAAAGCCTACGAAGACTTGAGTTTTCTTGTATTTTAGTAAGCAGGCCACGATTTTGACACATGGCTTTCTATTGAGAAAAAAGATACGCGCAAATCGATAGTGTATGTATTAAATCTATTATGTCATTGAATGCTGAATCAGCTGCAGACTCTGCCAAAATAAACTGAGTAGATTTGATTTTAACTGTTCTTGGTAAAGGAATCTTTTTTATTTTATTTTATTTTACCTTTGAGTGAATCAAGTAAGGATCCTGCTGGAATTTTACTCCCATTTCAATATTAAGACTTTCCTTTCCTCTGAGTCTATAGCTATTAGCAATTCTTTGTTAAGCCACTTAAATTTCAACAGAGAGGTGCAAATATTTGTGCATAACATAGTCAGCCCTTTGAAAAATAACAAGAGCTCTATTAATAAAACATATAGTAGCATATAGTCCTTTTATAGTACCCAAGAAAGCTAAGGTGGAATCAGTTTAAGTTTGTTCCTAATGTTTTCTTCTTGTTCTGGGCTTAAATCATGTGGAGTTTGTTTGGTGAATGTGTGTGTAATAGAATAGAATAGAATTCTTTATTGACCAAGTGTGATTGGGCACACAAGGATTTTGTCTTTGGTGCATAAGCTCTCAATGTATATAAGGAGAATACCTTCTCTTGGGATTTGCACTTAAGCTTCCTGTTCCTCTGCAAGAACATGTATTCTATTGGCTGTTGTCAGCACTCCCATGTAGAGGTTATGTAGGGGTCCATAGATGGCTCTATGGGCAAAGTACAAATCTTAGGTGTTTGCCTGAGCTAAGTTTGGTTGAAGTCTGGACTGCTCTGAGGGTGCTGCAATGAAGAGGCTTGTGTTCTGAAAGGGTGTTGGGCAATTCCTATTGTGGCTTAATGGCTTTCACCCTGTTTTGGCTCTTAGGTGAGGGTATTTGCTTATGAATAGAGCTATCTAGATACTTGTCTTCTTTCAATAAGCTCTTTATCTCTTAAGTGCTGACATCTGCTGTGGGTTATTAACAGATCTGCCATTCAGCCAGTTTGGACTGGTATGCCCAAACCGGTAGCAGAAATAGCCCATCCTCCCTGCATCCTCCCCCAACCCCCGCTCCATGCCATCCTATTTAGGCAGGTTTTTGAAACCAGGCACATGCACGGAAGACACATGCACGAGCAAGGTGCATATGCAGAAGGCCCAGTGCATGCACAGAGGTGGCTCATGTGCCTGTGAAGTGGGTGCGCGCACACAAAGTGCACCTGGGCATGCAGAGGTAAGCCAGTGATAACAAAATATGAACCCCGCTGCTGATTATTAAGGAAAGTGGAGTTTGCTTTATGCCTCTTAAAAACATATTTCTCCTTTTATAAACATATAATATTCTGCCTTTTTTAATATTCCTCAAAATATTTCATTCTTCTAGGAAGGGGAGGTGTTGGCTTTCCATAACATTTTCCCCTAATCTGGCACCTGATGATGTAGAAATTGTGATACATAAAACTGGAGTCACCAAATTGATAAATGATGCTCTAGGCTGGCCTGATCTTGCTTAGATACCGTATTTTTGGTGTATAAGACACACCTTTTCCCTCAAAAAAGAGGCTGAAAATCTGGGTGCATCTTATACACTGAACGCAGCATTCTTTGCCTCCCAAAACCCTGCCCACTTTACGAAAATGGCCATGCATAGCCTTTAGTAGGCTTTCAGAGTGCTCCTGGGGGCTGAGGACAGAAGAAATGAGTGAAAAACAGGCCATTTTTTGCCCCCCCCCCCCAAGGAACACACTATATACCTCCTAAAGGCTATGCATGCCCTTTTTTGGACAAAAAAACAGGCCTGTTTTCGTGAAAAACAGAATGTTCTTTTTGCTTGTTTTTGCCCTCAGGCATACACTGAAAGCCTCTTAAAGGCTATTCATGCCCTTTAAAAAAAACAAAACAAAAATAAGGGGCCCATTTTCGCAAAAAACGGGTCGTTTCTGGGAGTTCTGCAGAGTGCAAAAACTTTTATTTTCCTCCCCACAAACTAAAGTGTGTCTTATACTCCAGTGCATCTTATACTCCGAAAAATATGTTAAGTCAAGTCTAGAGAAGTCAAATCAAAGGCCTGGCCAACATAAAAATACAATATAACACATCTGGTAAGAAGATCAGTAATTCTGTCTTGTTTGCTGTTAGCAAAGCATGAATTCTACAGAGTACAGTTTCAAACGAAGCAATAGCAAGAGTTATTTTAAGGTCTTCATGCCACCAACAGAAGCTGTCTATCCAGGAAATGAGCTGAAAAGAGGTGATTTTAAATAACTCCAACATCTTAATGAATTGCAGGTAATGAAGATAGGAAATACTCGAAACAAAAAAGAAATGAGGCTGATTTTTTTTCATTTTTAAAGCTGTAACTTCACTTAACCATTTTAAGGTACCGGTAATACTGTTCAAACTGATTCCTTTCAGGCAAGCTTTGTAAAGCAGTCACGCAAGGGTTTTTTTCCCCCCCCTAAAGGTGAAAAATATAATGTTCTGCAATCAACATCTATATAACACATCCACAAAAGGTGGAAAAAGGAAAAAAAAAGAAAGAGAAAAAAAGAAAAGAGACATTAGGGGGTTTTTTTTGTTTTTTTTTTGGATTCATTTATATTCTATAAACATACACAGAGGGAAATCTACAATTGATATATCCAAGAAGAATAGGATTCCAGGAAAAAAATAACTTGCAACTAGGAATGTCGTAAAGATGGGTCAAAACATTGAGATGGTGCTTTTCATCATCTTGACTTTTTTGGATGCCCCCTGTCCCTTCTTACCACCGAAATTCAATTTTAACAAGTCAGTTCATGGGCAGTATTTATTTATTTATTTTTCATTTTCTATCAGTGCACCTTATAGGATTGATCTTCTCCCGCTGGGTCGAGTCATTACGGATGGAAACCTTCCAAGATTTTCAGTCACAAAATTCACACACTCTTTGCAGACCAGGTTTCCATTACACAACACAGATTCTCACACTTTTGGTACCCCCACCCCACTGGTGGGATTCAAATAATTTAACAACCGGTTCTATGCCCTAATGACCAGCTGGGTGGGCATGACTCGGTGGTCATGTGACTGGATAGGCCTGGCCAACTTGACATCACTCATGTCAATGGGATCTTCGCCTTAGCTGTTACAATGTAATAAGGGTTAACTGGAGAGGCAGTTTCTGTAAGCAGGGCAATAAAGATTAGACTAGAAACAACACCAGAATGTTTCATTCCTGCCTTCCTTACAGGATTAGCCCAGTAAAGTGGGGAAAAAACTGCATCCCACCACTGCACCACCCCTAAAATGATGAACAAAAGTATGGAAGCTAGCCTGGAAATTAATCTCCTTGTTTCATTGGCATTTAGGACTGAGCAATAAAAAATAATTGCCCTGTAGCAATAGCAATAGCACTTAGATTTCTATACTGCTTCATATTGCTTTTACAGCCCTCTCTAAGCGGTTTATGGAGTCCCCAACAATCTGGGTCCTCATTTTGCCCACCTTGGAAGGATGGAAGGCTGAGTCAATCCTGAGCTGGTGAGATTTGAACTGCTGAACAGCAGCTAGTAGTCAGCTGAAGTAGCCTGTGGTACTGCACTCTAACCACGGCACCACCTCGGCTCTCTTTCTCTCTGTATCACTTGTAAGAATTAAAATTAACTCTGGGTTTCCCAGAAAATCCCAAATTTTGCGGGATTTCAGCTGTCTACCAATTAGTAGCCCTGGGAAGAACAAAAAGCAAACAAAAACAGATGTCTCTGTATGTGTGGCGGAATATAGTCGGGATTCTCTGGAGGAACAAGAGACAGGAAAGTATAGATAGTTTGTTTGGGAGAAAGAGTTAAGGTGGCTCCTCTCTGGAAGTTCCCAGAATAAATCTTCAATCATAGCACTTAGTGATAGCATTTAAATGATTCCATAGGGCTTTGCAGCCCTCTCAAAATGGTTTACAGAGTCAGCATATTGCCCCCAACAATCTGGGTCCCCATTTTACTGACCTTTGAAGGATGGAAGGCTGAGTCAACCTTGAGCCGGTGAGAATCGAACTGTTGGCAGTCAACAGAATTAGCCTGCCATATTGCATTCTGCTCAGTGATACAACTAGTTTCTTTATTTTGGCAAGGTTTCTATCTATAGGGGAGACATGATAGCAGTGTTCCAATATCTCAGAGGCTGCCACAAGAGGAAGAGGAAGTCCAGCTATTCTCCAAAGCAGGACAATAAGCAATGGGTGGAAACTAATCAAAAAGAGAAGCAATTTAGAACTAAGGAGAAATTTCCTGACAGTTAGAACAATTAATCAGTGGAACAACTTGCCTCCAGAAGTTGTGAAAGCTCCAACACTGGAAGTTTTTAAGGAGAAATTGGTCAAGCATTTGTCTGAAGTGTAGTTTCCTGTTGTGGCCCGGAAGGAGCCGTTGGAGCTGCCGCCAGACTTCGACAGCGAGGGGTCTTAAGAATTGGCCCTGGAGGAGGTGGAGGACCCTGGACAGGGTCCCGACTCTGAGCAGGCCAAGGAGAGACTGGTTGGCCACCAGGTGGCGCTGGAGCCTTGGATCAGAGGGAGTGATCTGGAAAACACTTGTGAGTTGTTTCGGGATGCACACCATCGAAGGGCTACTCGGCGGCAAGAACAACTGTGTAATTATAGGAGATGATTATGCTCAGCTGATGCTTATTAAGATCCTCTCCTGATTATAAAAGAGACTGCTTGTGCCACGCCCTTTTGCAGAAGTCACTGTTCACTGCATTGCTGCCTAGGTTTGTAGGACTTGCTGCCAGAGTGCTTATCTCTTTGTTTATTTTGGGCTTGCAGCCAACGAGAGTCTGGACTGATTAAAAAACATTCTCATTTACGTTTGTTTTGGCTTTCGTTCCTGGACGGAGGAGGGGGGGGTCAGAACAGTTTCCATGCTTTTGGGTGGACTAGAACCTCATTCTCCAGCCCCTTAACCTTTGTTTCCCAACATCTAAAGCAGGCTTATGTCTTCCCAAGATTAAACTTTTTGAACTGTCTTCAAGCTGAATTGCAAGGTGGTGTTATTGTCTGTGTTCTTGCTTTGTAAGAGAGAGGTCCGCAAATAAATCTTTCCAAAACTATTATCAATCAATGACAGTGGACATTGTGACCAAATAGGCAATTGTTCCTCAAATACCTTTTTTTTCCCCCCTCAAGCAAAAAAAAAAAAAAAGGAAAAGTTTAAAAAGAAAATGTAATATAATCTCGCTCAATTGCTTTCTCTCTGTGTGTGCATGGATGTGAGCAAGTATGTTTATTCTCGCTCGCTGAAATCTGAGCATTTTGTGGGGCTGACCCTCAAAGTCCTGGTTACCAAGGCTACAAATTACAGGCATCTTTTCCCACCACCACCATAGAAACAAGTCTGCCACTAACACAAATTGCCTATAATTTTCCTATTCCCATAATTCATCATTTAGACTCCCTGAGGCTGTGGTGGGATGAGTCGCAATTTTTTATTTTATTTTATTTTATATACTCTTAGAAGAAGAGGGGGGGGGAAATGACTCAGGCCTCGAATGAAGAGTGCTTGTTATCATTATAACTGGAAAACTAAACTAAAATCTTTGACCCAGGGCAGGAATTCACCACGCAAGTTCAAATGATGTAGTCAACACTGTGCATTGAAGAGTTCCAGATTGGTGTGATTGCCTCCTAAAAACACCTTGTTGGGTGAATGTCATTACTGCCTCTTTCCAGATATTCGGGGATTAATGGTCAGTGACTAACCATGATGAGAGATTTGTAACACTCCAAAGATCTCAGGAAAACAGCTGCTAATTGTACTCACTCCCCCTCCCAACGTTTGCAGAGGGAAAGAGTGCAATTGACAGCAATGTCATTAGAAACAGCAACTGACAACGTAATTGAAGTGGAAGCATGTTCTAATCTCTTTTGTTCCCTTACTTGAGCCCAAACTACTTCAATTCTACGGTGTAGGAAGGAACACAGGTGCCTCAAGATGGAGAACTGACTTTAGGGGAAGGAAGAAATAAAGCATTCAGGAGGGATTTATGGGAAAGATTAAGAGATTAAGAATCTGTTTCTCAAGATAATCTCCCTGGAGGAGAGAGGGAGGTGTGGGAAAGAAACTCAAGATAACCACACTTTGATTTTATTTAGTACAGGACCGAAACTTGGATTGCAAAATCCTGTTTTCTTTTAGATTTAGATTCAGATTTATTTTATTTGTATGCCGCCCTTCTCCGTGAGGGCCTCAGGGTGGCGAACAACTCAAAAGGGGAAAAGGGGAACATAGAACACAATAAAAGTAGTTAAAATAGCCAAGAATCACACAACCACACAAGTCGAGCGGGGAGGGGAACTCATCAACCCCAGGCCTGCCGGCAAAGCCAGGTTTTGACGGCTTTTTGGAAGGCCTGGAGAGAGGTGAGGGTCCGAATCTCTGCGGGGAGTTCATTCCAGAGGGCCGGAGCTGCCACAGAGAAGGCCCTCCCCCGGGTAGTAGCCAGGTGGCATTGGCTGGTAGACGGAACCCGGAGGAGGCCGACCCTGTGTGATCTAATGGGTCTTTGGGAGGTTATTCTAACCTCCAGCAACTAACTGCATTCCAGGAATCGGTCTATGTCCATGATGGCAAACTTATGGCACGCATGCCACAGGTGGCACAGAGAGCGCCCTCTGCAGGCACGCAAGTCATCGCCTCAGCTCAGCTTCGCTGCAAATGCGCTTGGACCTCCCACCGGCCAGCTGATTTTTGAGTCTCTGCCATGAATGCACAGGGTGGGTGGGGCATATGCAGGAGATGTGTGATGCATGTGTAGGATGCAAGGTCACATGTGCCTGTGTGGCAGTGGGGCACACACAGGGTGTCATGCATATATACATGGGGGGAACATGGGGGGCAGTCACATGCACATTGCATTATTGGTCTGTGTGCACACTCTTTCAGAGCTCATCAGCGAAAAGGTTAGCCATCAGCGATCTATGTCGAAGGTCTAACAGCCTTATATTCTATGGAGATTGCTATCCACAACTCAATCTCTGCACGGAGAGAGACCGAATCCTACATATGCTAATAAAAATGCCATTGTGATTACCTCATACATACAGGGCCGGATTTTCCTATAGGCTAACTAGGCTTCAGCCTAGGGCCTCAAGATCAAGAGGGGCCTACATTCAAATCGTTAGCAAAATTAAAATTACACTATTCTAAAAACAGTGAACACTAAAACACTGAACTGAAAATAAGAAGAAATTCTACGCATATGACTAATAAACAAACATAAAAATGTATTGGTTAAGATCGTTCCAGCGCCACGGCAGTTGGGGAGCCTGCCCACATTCCCGGCACCGGCAGTTGGGCGAGAGGCCCGGCCGCTCCCAGTAGCCGCCCCATCAACGCGGAGCCCACCAGCGGCCAGGCAGGTGAGGGCGAGGGGGCCGAGCCGGGCAGCTGAGCGCAGCAGGGGAGGCGGCTGGCCTCGCTGCCTTTGCCGCAGAGCAGAGCCACCCTCTGTTGGGAGGCCAGCTATATATATTGATCTATATTGATATATATCACAGTAATGATGTATTTTATTGTGTCTCATGTAATTTACAAACTTAAAAATGAGGGGTGAAAGGGCCTCATAAGTGGAATAGCCTAGAGCCTCTTTTCATCTAAATCCGGCCTTGCATACATAATAAATTGTTTAACTGACTTGTTATTTAATATTGGTCCACATTTATGATTTTTTTTTTTGCAAGGTGCAGCAAACATTTCTGGAACAAAAACACATGTTTTGTTTGTTCGGTGTTTAAATATAAAATGTCAAAGCAATTCTTTCCAGCCTACTTGAAAATTATAGTATGGCTCTCTGTACTCATGGCTTGGGAGAAAAGCACATACACTTGTATACGTTAATGATTGGGTTGGAATGGTGTCAGATGTTGCCGATAGAAATAATTCGCTATATTTCATGAGGATGAACGAGTGTTAAAGGAGCTGTTTGTATTAATTAATATTTGCATGACTGCTTAAGCTTTTCTCTTCTATTTTAATTGTTAATAAATTACCTTGAAACGGCTGTTTTTGTTAGCTGAACTTTCTGATAATGTTGGCAGTTCCTTGGGGCATGGTGCGGCCATGAAATAGTGATACGCAAGTACACTGGATAAGAGTTCCCATGGAAGATTTCTGGAATTAATATATTAAGATGACAGGTTCTCCTTTATTAGTTTTGATTCTGATGTTGTTTTAGCATGTATTTATTTCTCCAAAGTAAATTGTTCAGCTTTCTGTATTAGTTTAAAGACAGCATCTATCTGTCTGTCTGTCATCTATATAATCTATCATCTATCTATCTGTCCGTCCGTCTCTATCTATCTATCTATCTATCTATCTATCTATCTATCTATCTATCTATCTATCTATCTATCTATCTATCTATCATCCAATCTATCATGTATCTATCTATCTATCTATCTATCTATCTATCTATCTATCTATCTATCTATCTATCTATCTATCTATCTATCATCTATCTATCTATCTATCTATCTATCTATCATCTATCTATCATCCAATCTATCATGTATCTATCCACCTAATCTTCCTTCCTTCTTCCTTCCTTCCTTTTTCTTTCTTTCTTTCTTTCTTTTTCTTTCTTTCTTTCTTTCCTTCCTTCCTTCCTTCCTTCCTTCTTTCTTTCTTTCTTTCTTTCTTTCTTTCTTTCTTTCTTTCTTTACTTATTTATTTATTTATTTATTTCTCTTTTTCACTATCTGTTTACCTACCTGCCTGCCTACTTGCCTCTCTGTCTATCATCTCTCTCCTCTCTCTCTCTCATCTATTACTGTCTCTCTCTCTTCTATTTCTCTCTTCTATTTTTCTCATCTATTTTTTCTGTCTCCCTCTCTTCTCCCTCTCATCTCTCTCCTCTCTCTCTCTCATCTATTACTGTCTCTCTCTCTTCTATTTCTCTCTTCTATTTTTCTCATCTATTCCCCCCCTCTCTCTCCTATTTCTGTCTTCTATTTCTCTCATCTATTTCTCCCTCCCTCCCTCCCCCTCCCTCCCTCCCTCCCTCCCTCCCATTAATCTATTATTGCAGGAACAGTTCTACAGCATAAAAGTTTAAGCCTTATGATTCCTACGAGTTTTCGCTCGGTTTCAGAAGTGCGCTATGTCCTTTCAAAAGCACCTGGCTTATTTTTAGCAACCAAATCAGTCATAGTTTCCAAGAATCCTCCTCTCTGCAGAGCAGAGTGCTCACAGGCCTTTGTTACTCTTAGCTTGCATCATTCTATTCCAAAGAGTAAACATAAGTAGGAAGAGCTGCATTTTCAATTCTTCCTCCTCTGGCTGGTACATTCTGTTTTGTCTAAGTCAGCTTATATGCATCCCTCAAGGAGCAAGAAACATTCTGTAATCCCCTAAGAAGGGAAACAATATTAATTACCTATGCCCTTTTTCTAAAATTAATTCTGGTTCACCTAAGACAGAGAGGATTGTAGACTGCACCTAGATACACACACTGCTTCTTCACTGTGTGTAGACAGGCTTTTTTTCCTGGACAAAACATGAGGATTAAAGTATATTATTGACACTCTGAAAGGGCCACTAAAAATCCTAAGCATTATTGTAGTGTTTCTATAGCAAGCGCCACAGAGGCACAGTGGTTAGAGTGCAGTACTGCAGGCTACTTCTGCTGACTGCTGGCTGACAGCAGTTTGACAGTTTGATTCTCACCGGCTCAAGGTTGACTTAGCTTCCTATCCTTCAGAGGTCAGTAAAATGAGGACCCAGATGCTGACTCTATAAACCACTTAGAGACGGCTGTAAATCACTGTCAAGCAGGCAAACTCTACTCACTGCCAAGAGTTCGATTCGGACAGGCTCAAAGTTGACTCGGCCATCCATCTTTCCGAGGTCAGTAAAATGAGGATCCAGATTTTTGGGGGCAATAGGCTGACTCTGTGAACTGCTTAGAGAGGGCTGTAAAACACTGTGAAGTGGTGTATAAGTGCTATTGCTATCTTCTGGGAGGTAAACTTCATTATATTTTCATTTTAGGGAAATATGTAGTTCTGGACTGATAATCATTTGTTTAGCAACTATTCAAACTTACAACAAGACTGAAAAAGGGTACTTACAACCAGGCGTCGGACCTGGGTACCTGAGAGACTGCCTCCTGCCGATTACCTCTCTCAGACCAATTAGATCACACAGGTTAGGTCTCCTCCGGATTCCATCTGCCAGCCAATGTCGGCTGGCGACTCCCGGGGGAGAGTCTTCTCTGTTGCAGCTCCGGCCCTCTGGAAAGAGCTCCCTGTTGAGATCCGGACCCTTACTACCCTCCTGGCCTTCCGCAAAGCCACCAAGTCCTGGCTGTTCCAGCAGGCTTGGGGGAGCTGAGAAGCATCTACCTCCATGGAAATTGTGAATGTTGGTTTTGTTTTTAATATGTTGTCTTTGTCTCGTTCCCCCTTTCCCTTGTATTTTGTGAGCCGCCCGGAGTCCTCCGGGAGTGGGCGGCATACAAATAAATAAATAAATAAATAAATAAATAAATAAATAAATAAATAAATAAATAAATAAATAAATAAATATTTAAAACCATTGCATAATCCTCCTTTGTAACATGACCAAAATCTGGGCACCTGGCAACTGGATTTACAATGATTGTGTTCTTAGGTGCACATGATCACAATTTGCAACTTCCCCAACTGGTTTCTGACTCACAAAGTCAAAGAGGGGGGGGAGAGCTGGATTTGCTTAATGACAACACGTTTTGCATAAGAACCGCAGCGATTTGCTGAATAAAAAAAACAGTTGTACAATCAGGCCCAATTCAACAGCCTTGCTTAATGCCCGGAATTCTTTTCCCAATTGTAGTTGTAAGTGGAGGACTGCTTGTGCCATTTTCAGAACTGCTCTGCGATGATCAAAACACTTCATGTATGTTGTTTCATTAAGTTTTAACAACGTAAGATGGGACAAAAGGTCTATCTAGTCAAGCATTCTGTTCCTCAGTGGCCAACTAGATGCTTATGGGACTCCCCCAAATTTAAGCAGTAGTGGAATTCATGTTCCCCCTGCGAGTGGAATTAGAGGCATACAGCCTTTGA
>NW_028261392.1:9592842-9677842 GCF_051295495.1 Thamnophis sirtalis
TCAGAACATTGCATATGTTGAAGTTGTTTTAACGCAAATCAAAGATGCCTTTTAATAACAAGTTTACATCATATTCTTATGCATGCCAGTGCTGTGTGTGAGGTAGTTTAAGGTGGTTCTGACAAGTGTTGTCAGCATCTTCATATCCGGTCACATGGGCAGCAAGCCACTCCCATCTGGTCACATGGGTGGCGAGCCACTCCCACAAAGGAGGCCACACCCACAGAGTAGGTTCAAACAATTTTTGAAACCCACCATTGGTTGAGATGGTCAGCCAGTTCCAGGCCATGATGCAGTCCTACTGGAACAAGGCCCTCTGGCTCTTTGCCACCAGCAGAGCGCTTCCCTCCAGCCTTCGCCAAAAGCCCTGTACCAAGCAGCTGAAGCAGACCCCAAGTTGCAATTTCTGCCCTCCTCTAACCCGCACAAAAAAGACCCTGAAGGAGAAGACTCTCTGCAGCAACACAAATATTCATTGCACGTATCTGATCCAGGGGTTGTACTTTGAGAACCCCTGATTTAGTGCAAATGCAAATATTTTTTCTTTGCACTACCAGTGGTCCATGGACCAACAGTTGGTGACCACTAGTTTACAGAACAAACTGCCTAAGTACCCTTAATAAGACAGAGAGAATGTCAACTATATCAACTATATCTGCAACAAAGAATTGTGACAGAAGTAACAGAATAACTCTCAGCGTTCCAAGTATCATGTAGAATTAAATCAGAGTCCAAGGCAAAATGATCCTTAAAGTTCCAATTTAATAAATCAGACATCTTAGCACATCTGTGGAAACCCAATTCTGGAAGTTACATTGGATTCCCACCCAGTGGAAAGTTAATGATCTTGTCCCCACACCCACAAATCCATCACATGGTCCAATCTTCTTCTTCCACGCTGGCATCTCCACCCAGCTAGTTCCAGTCAGGAACAGAGGTGTGGAGACAAAAGACGACCTTGGCTTCTAGAAAAGAATGACAACAAGACATTCCACAATTCTACTCCTTTCTATTCCCCCCTCCCAACTACTACACTATTGAAACAGCATAATGAAATAAGAGAGAGTGTGGCAGGCCAAAGATCCTAAAAGGGATATAACTGCAGGCCTGACAATAACAATATTGGAAGGAACCTTGGAAGTCTTCTAGTCCAACCCTCTACTGAAGTGGGAGACCTTGTATCATTCCAGAAAAGTGGCTATCTAGTCTCTTCTTCAAATCCTCCAGTGATGGAGCACCCACAATTTCTGGAGGCAAGCCATTCCACTGGTTCTTTGTTCTCACTGTTAGGGAATTTCTCCTTTCTTCTGGGTCGCTTCTCTCCTTGATGAGTTTCCATCCATCCTTTTTTGTCTTGCCTTCAGATGCTTTGAAAAAATAGGTTGACACCCTCTTCTTTGTGGCAGCCCTTGAAATATTGGAACACAGTTTGAAACTCTTCAAACAGTTGGTCCTTCCTTAAGAATACTTACTGATACAGTGGTGAAATTCAATTTTTTTACTACCAGTTCTGTGGGTGTGGCTTGGTAGACATGGTGTCGCTTGGTGGGTGTCACTTGGTGGGTGTGGCAGGGGAAGGATACTGCAAAATCTCCATTCCACCTCATTCTGGAGACAGCCAGAGGTGGCATTTGCCAGTTCTCCAAACAATTCAAACTTTCCGCTACCGGTTCTCCGAACTACTCAAAATTCCTGCTACCGGTTCTCCAGAACCTGTCAGAACCTGCTGGATTTCACTCCTGTGCATATCTTTCAGAGATGTGAAAGCCTTTTCAGGTCTTATTTCAGCAACTCATAACCTTGTAGAGGAGGCCAGAGTTCTCCACCTACCTATTGTCCAATTAAGAATGCAGAGGAAATTCGTGACCCAACAAATGCGCGCCTGACAACAGCACGCCCGACAAAACCATGGTGATAAAACCTCAATGTCGACAGTGCACCCACAAAGGCGCGTCAACAAAAGAGTGCCGACAGAAGTGTGATTACGGTTTAGGTAAGGGTTAGGGTAAGAGTAAGGGTTAGGTTTAGGGTTAGGGCTAGGGCTAGGGCTAGGGCTAGGGCTAGGGCTAGGGTTAGGGTTAGGGTTAGGGCTAGGGTTAGAGCGCGCTTCTGTCGGCGCACTGTTGTTGGCGCGCTGTTGTCAGCGCGCTTCTGTGCTCATTCGTCGGCGCGATTTCGAACTCGTGGTTTTTCCAAGTGGTTTTGTCAGCTCGCTTTTGTCAGTGAACCGAGGAAATTATCCTGGACCAAACCACTGTTTTATCTCTTTTAAGGTCTCCATTCCCAAGAGGTCAGATAAATGCCTCTGGGTAGCCCCTCAGACCAACCCGCGGTCTAATTGCCTTTCAAATCGAGCCAAGTTGTTAGCCCTTAGTCATTACTGTGAATTTTCAGGAAATCAACCCAATTCACCTACGAAAGCAAAGGAGGCTTTTAAGAATGCACTCTGTGTGCACAGAAGGGAGCAAATTGCTGAGCCAAGCAAAAAAAAAAAAAGCCGTACTCATCCCTTATCAATCCATTTAAAAGGAAAAGTGACTCACAGAATAATTTCTTGGTGGATATTGCCCTTTAGTAACGGCATTGAAATTTAGGCAAGGGAAATGAAATCATATACTGATGCCCACAAATTTAAACTATGTTTGTCATATTCTTAATGTCTTTCTTGGTCGTAAATTAGATATTGTCCTTTGTAGCATCACACTCAAATAGTTCTCCTCAATTAAAATTAAATTTCGCTTTTGTAGCCAACGTTTAAAGCAAAATAAGAACCAATGTTTTAGACTTAAAAGCCTCCTTTGCTTTCGCACAGTTTCTAACCCACCAAACTAAATTTACTCAAGATTCACTCACACTCTTAATAAAACCTTTCCTTCCTGACTGCCAGACATTAAAATAAAAACCACTTGCTGTTGTCATAGAAGACAAAAATAATAGCAAATTAATGCCTCAACTACATTTAACAGAATAAAAAGGGGACGTTGAGGTCCATTTGGAGTATTGTTTTTTTGTCTTAGAATTCCATACCATACAAGGTACATAGAAAAAGAGGAGAAGGCCAAAAATGTTCCTACCAGCTAAGGAGGTGGACCCAGAAGAAGATGGAATGACAACATCAAAGGCACACTACAAAAGGGTCAAATAACAAAAATTAAGGCTGCCAGAAGAGCAACTTTGTATCTCCCTCAACACCTAAAGTGGTGAAAGATGAAGGAAAGAAGAGAAGAAGGTGAAGGAGGAGGAGGGGGAGAAAGAGGAGGAGGAAAGAAGATGGATGGGGACAGGGGTGGGTTTCTCACCCCGTTCCAACCAGTTTGGTTGGAACGGGGCCGGCGGCGTCCTCGTGCACGCGCGCAATGCACGCATGCGTACTAGCACCTGTGCAATGCTCCAGCTGCTCCTGGAGGATCGTGCAGGCGCTGTATGCGTTCTGCGCATGCGTGGAAGCGCAGAACTCGTCAAAACCGGGTAAGAAACGCGGACGGGTGGGTGGATCCTTCGGCGTTTCCAGAAGTTACTTACTTCCGGGTTCGCCGACCAACTGGAACAAACCACCTGAATCCCACCCCTGAGGTGGACCCAGAAGAAGATGGAATGACAACATCAAAGGCACACTACAAAAGGGTCAAATAACAAAGGTTAAGGTTGCCAGAAGAGCAACTTTGTATCTCCCTCAAGACCTAAAGTGGTGAAAGATGAAGGAAAGAAGAGAAGAAGGTGAAGGAGGAGGAGGGGGAGAAAGATGGATGGGGATGACAAGAAGGAGGAGGAGAAAAAGAAGAAGATTAAGATTAGATTATTTTATATGGTATGCATTTGTCAGAGAAATCTACACTGCAATGTTACAACTTAATTGCTAGTTTATTCAATTTTGCACTTTTGTTGTTCAGTTTTGCACTTTTCCACTGTATGCTATGAGGGCCATTCTAGCTTGCACCAGCTGGCTACTGGCGTTGGGGTTGATGACATCTTCCAGGGCCTCTTCTACTAATCTCTCCTTGCATCCCAGCTGGTCTACCACCTGCTCACATCCTTCTCATGCAGCTAGATTTTCCCACCAAAGTGGTACCCATTTACCTATTCTTAGTAATGTTTTAACTTCTGGGTGGGCAGGTCAGGAGGAGCTAAAGGATAGTGACAGGAGCTCACCCTGTCCTGCAGTGCTACCAGGACTTCAACCAGCAGCAGAGTGTTGACCATTTCTGGTCCAGTGTCCATACGCCACTATGTTATTGAGCCTCCATAAGAAGCTTGTTTTTGTTTCTTAACGTTATTTTGATTACCAGAGCTACCTAGAGCATAGTAACATCACCACTACAATGTGAGTTATTATTATTTCCCCCCTTTTTATATATGTAGGGACACGGTGGGTCAGTGGCTAAGACACTGAACTTGTCGATCAGAAAGGTTGGCAGTTCAGCAGTTCGAATCCCTCCCGCCACATAATGGAGTGAGCTCCTGTATTCATCCCAGCTTCTGCCAACCTAGCAGTTCGAAAGCACATAAAAATGCAAGTAGAAAAATAGGAGCCACCTTTGTTGGGAAGGTAGCAGTGTTCTGTGTGCCTTCGGCATTGAGTCATGCCGGCCACATGACCACGGAGATGTCTTCGGACAGCGCTGGCTTTTCGGCTTTGAAACAGAGATGAGCACTGCCCCCTAGAGTTAGGAACAACTAGCATATGTGTTCAAGGGGAAACTTTACCGTTATGTATGTAAGTCTATTGAAGCCCTCTTAGTCCTTACTCTAGACTTAATGACAAGGGTATTTGGAAATTTTTAAAAGACATAGAAGAAGGCACCAAATGCGGGGGAAAAATCCTTCCTTATTGTTGCCAAGATACTTCTATGTGAAATCTTGTTCAATTTGAAGGAGGCCTTTAAACTTACCCAAGTGTTAAATCACTCTTATTTTATTTCCCATCAGAAATTGGCAGGAGAGCTCTCTTTGATATTTGATTGTGTAACCTTGGATTTTGGCAGTGTGAAATGCAAAAAATTCAGGTGAGGCATAAAACATTCCAGCTTCTTGAAGAAAAATATAATAGGCTTTTAAAATGGAATAATAACAAGAGGAGGAACATCATATTAGTGATCCATTGAGTAGGTAGGCATCTCTTTGGTGACAATGGTTTTCAGACATTTGTATCTTACATCCCATCAGTCTCTCAATCTGATAGAGAGAAAAATCAGACTTTCCCTGGAAAGAAAATACACACAATACATGCATATGTTTATAGAACGTCTTCTGCCGCACACCTCCCTAAGACTGATAAGATCGCACAGGATGGGCCTTCTCCAGGTGCCATCAGCTGGACAATGCCGGCTGGCGATGCCTCGGAGTAGGGCCTTCTCTGTTGCCGCTCCGACCCTATGGAACGAGCTACCCCCAGAGATCCGGACCCTACCCACTCTCATGGCCTTCCGAAAAGCTATTAAGACCTTGCTATTCCGGCAGGCCTGGGGCTGTTGACCTCTGGATTGAGGTCCAGCCCCGCTTAGATTGGGTGCACGTTGTGTCTTTTTAAATTGGTCGTGTTTTATCTGTTTTTAATTTCTCTTAATTTCTGTTTCTATAAGCCGCCCGGAGTCCTCCAGGATTGGGCGGCCTATAAATTTAATAAAAAGTTAAAACAGTTAAACAGTTAGTACAAGTATAGTTATCAATTATGGTATAGCCCCGTTATGGCGAACCTGTGGCACATGTGCCTGAAGTGGCATGCAGAGCTATCTCTCCGGACACACCAACCATTGCCCGTTGCTCTTCCAGGTTCTGGTGTGCACATGTGCACTGGTCACCCAGTCTTCCGGTTTCTGGCACGCATGCACACGCACTGGCCAGCTGGTCTTTGCATGCATGGGAGCACCCAAAACTGGAAGAGCAGCTTTCTGGCACGCATGCACATGCCGGGAAGCTGAGCTCCTGGTTTATGGCATGTGCATGCTCGCCGGAAAGATGGTCTTTGCATGTGCATGTGCACCAGAAAATGAAAGACCAGGGGACCGCTGTGCATGTGCATGATGGAAACCAGAAGTTCAGCTTCCTGGCACATGCATGCACACCAGGGAACTGCTCTTCCGGTTTCCGGCATGCACACTCCCATTTCAGTACTCAGTGCCAAAAAGGTTCACCAACACTGGTATAGCCTAACACCTGGCCATTTTAGAGATTTACCCTTTCTCCTACCCAGTTTACTTCTAAGTCTCACTTTTGGTAGCTGTACATCTGTTGACAACATAGTGTATTTTTCGGAGTATAAGATGCACCCCCCCATAAAAAAGGGTAAAAATTTGAGTGTGTCTTATACACTGAATGTAGTCCCACCCACCCACCAGCCCCAACACTTGGGCCTCTGCCTCCCAGCAATTTACATCCTTGCAGCAAACGGAGAAAATGGGGCTTGCAATAGGCTATGGCAATCCCTCCAGCCTGAAACAGCTGATCATCTGCCTGTGCTTAAAATGAAATTGAAAGTGAAACTTGCTGCTTGCTGCAAGGAGGCAAATTGCTGGGAGGCAGAGGCAGATTTTTTTTTTCTTGTGCTAATCAGGCTGCTGCAAGGAGGTAAGTCAACAACTATAAATGCCTATAGAACGTTCAAATTATTAATCTTATTTTTTAAAGACTGCTTTATTATTATTCTAGACAACAAAATGAAGAAGCTTCTTAAAATAAATGCTTGATCTGAAGCGTCCCAGTGCTATTGTTTTAGAAAGTGCTATTCTTTTAAATAGCAGAGAATAACTGTAGTTCCAGAAAGCACATCAATTTTAACGGCATCTGTACAAGTGTAGTCTGAAATATAACACTACAAACAGTGTATATTGTCTGTACTGCTTGTTTCAAGGAGGCAAATTGCTGGGAGGCAGAGTCAGATATTTTCCCCTTGTTTTCCTCTCCAAAATCTAGGTGCGTCTTATACTTCGGAGCATCTTGTACTCTGAAAAATACGGTATGTATTTTGTGGGTCCTTGGAAGTTAGCAGGCTAAAATTTATCCCATTAGCATTAGCAATAGCAATAGCAGTTAGACTTATATACCGCTTCATAGGGCTTTCAGCCCTCTCTAAGCAGTTTACAGAGTCAGCATATCGCCCCCACAGTCTGGGTCCTCATTTTACCCACCTCGGAAGGATGGAAGGCTGAGTCACCCTTGAGCCAGTGAGATTTGAACAGCCGAACTGCAGAACTGCAGTCAGCTGAAGTAGCCTGCAGTGCTGCAGTTAACCACTGCACCACCTTGGCATTAAGAAAATAATAATTGAAGAGGCATCAGGAAAAAATAACAGTAGCAAACAATTTGTCCGGTGGTTACTTGGGCAAAATTCTAAGTTTGTACAAGTGACATCAAAGAGGTAATTGAGGGAAGCTTTCTTGGCTGAGCTTCTTCCTTGCCTGGATTGAGAACAATTATTGCTTGGTGGGTTTCAATCTGAGATAACTCACCGGGTTCAAGGCAGTCAGGTAGAATTTGTCCCTGCTGTTTTTCATCAGCTTCCTTTTGTTTCCAATCCAGGAGCAGACCATCCATATCTAAGTGGTCTACTAGAGAAAGTGAGCTCACTGGAAGTCACCTAAGGGGACACAGATGCTCAATGAAAGATAGACAGTGGATAGAAGCAACCAGCAATAGTTGGCAAGGATTTATAGCCTACAGGAATTTACCTGGGGTCCTGCATGGAACAACCTTTCAATTCATATCCCATTAGAGTAACAATAACAACAACAATTTATTATTACAGTCTTAGACCAGCGACAAGAACAAATAAAAGCACTCAGTATGTATATGCTTAAAACTTCTAGTATAAAATAATAAATAGCAACTAAAATCTATCATAAAAGCCAGTGTCAATTATACAGGGTCTGACTATATGATAGTTGCAATCCCTAAACTGTGTGGCCCATTGTAGGTTCAACACTAAAAGGGAAGTGACTAAACAGTGCAAAGGGTTTGCCACATTTGTTATATAATGTTCACCGACAAATGCGCGCACGACAAAAGCGCACGGACAAAACCGCAGCAAGAAAACAGCGAGGTCGAAATCACACCCACAACAGCATGCCATCAACAAACAATGCGAAAACAAGGTAATAACCCTAACCCCAACTCCAACTCCAACTCCAACCCCAACCCCAACCCCAACCCCAACCCCAACCCCAACCCCAACCCCAACCCCAACCCCAACCCCAACCCCAACCCCAACCCCAACCCCAACCCCAACCCCAACCCAACCCCAACCCCAACCCCAACCCCAACCCCAACCCCAACCCCAACCCCAACCCCAACCCCAACCCCAACCCTAACCCTAACCCTAACCCTAACCCTAACCCTAACCCTAACCTTAACACTAATCACGCTTTTGTCAGCGTGCTCTTGTCGGCGCACTGTTGTGGGCATGATTTCGACCTCACTGTTTTGTTGGCGTGCTTTTGTTGGCATGCTTTTGTCATGCGCGCATTTGTTGGGTCACGGTTATATAACATAACTATAGTGGGGAAGGCATGTGTTTGCAACAAATTCCCCAGTGCTGCTATGCAGAATCTGGCCAGCTGCCCTGTAGTTATGGACTGTTCATCCTTGAGCAGCCACTGGAGATAGGTAGTGTTGGCCAGGATACCTAGCAGGTATTGGCAGAATATGGTTTTTTCCCCTAATCTCCATGTAAAAGGAACATTTAAGGCATTTAAGGACCATGTGACCCACAGTCTTCACCTCTCCTGAGCTGCAGGCTAGAGTCTTTCTGTGAATTATATCCTTTTATACTTGCCATACAGGACACAGGATACTTTAATTCCATTAGAGTAAAGAATTGTTCATTCTTCTCTTGACAACTTTCTTCTTTCTGGAGGAATATGGCTGACTGCCGAATATTCAGACCTCTTCTAGCAAGGAATCATTAAGAAACTTACATTTGTTTTATGCTATTTATGTTTAGCAATGGAAGGCTATTGGAAATTGTTAGTCTTCATGTAAGAACAAATAGATGTGTTTTGATGCCCCTCTGAAATGAATAATCTTGTAAGGTAACAATATGAAACATTGCTTCAATTTATTGCTCTGAAAGGGACCTGTTAACATTTTGAAAAACTTTTGGGAAGGGACAAAGAAAAACAAAAAGTAATCAAATTCCTAATTGAAAGGATTAAAGTTTAACATTGTTGAAAGTAAAATAAAGGAACATGAAGTTGTTTTATTTTATCGAGGTTAACATAGATGTTATTTTTCATAACCTTTATCTGGACTTTTACTGACCAGGCCTGAATAACATAGTTTTAAGGATCTGTCTTTAGAGAGAAAAATGTGATATGGATGAAGAGATTGTTGGTTATATTATTTTTTTAAAAAAGTAATAAACTGTTTAAAGGGTTTATAGTTATTGAGACAAAGGGGCAGTAGTCAGAATCAACCAGCAATAGTTGGCAAGGATTGGGATGTTTTATATTTTATATTTTATTAGCCACTAGGCCACAGGCTCTCCTCCTTTATCAGCTAAGCCAGGGAAATAGGTATGTAGTATGTCACAACCCCTGGTATGCCCAAATATGGGAGGAAGCATTCCTTTCTCTGTCTATCGGCTCATCACAAGAGAAGATTAGCCTAGTGGCTAATACAACTGCTTAATATATAATACAGCCCAGGTTCAAATCCCAGTAATGGTATGGCTAGCTGATGAGAGCTAAATAGCTTGAAATAGATCTATACTAGTCTCCCTTTATTTATTTATCAGCACAAATGCAACACAAATGTAACAAAGGTAACAGTAAAAATCTGTCTGGATGGTCTCTTGTGAGGAGCTGATAGACAGAGAAAGGAAGCAGTATGCTTCCTCCCATATTTGGGCATACCAGGGGTTGTGACACAATATATATATTGTGTCACAACCCCTGGCATGCCCAAATGGGCATGCCAGGGGTTATGACACAACCCCTGTTATGCCCATATTACACAATTATTTAACACAATTATTTATCAGCACAAATGCAACACACACACACACACACACACACACACACACACACAATATTTATTTCTTTTATATTCAACCATTTTCTTTCTCTTCTTTCTTTTATACTTTTTTTTTCCTTTTCTGCACATTATATATTTTTTTCTTTCTGGTCTTTTATTTTTGCCAGTTATATTAGTTGTAATCTGTGCAACTGCAATACTTAATAAAATTATTTGAAAAAAAATATTGGGCACAATTTTATCTAAATCCTTAATGGCCTTCAGAGAAGTGAGGGGGAAGAAACACAAAACTTCAACTGCAACTGCACCCACAGTGTCTTAAGTTATTCAACACATAGACACCTACGCAAAAATAAGTATGAATAACTGTCTGCATACCAGATTCCTAACTCCTCAGGGCCTGTAATAATAAATGTAAAAGTCAATAAGTCACCTATTCTTAGATAACTCTATATTTAAATGCAAGGAATAGATTCATTTTTCTTCCTTCCTTCTTCTGCTTGCCTCTTGTAGCTTTCATTGCAAAACACTTCTAAGGCTAACTGGTGAAAGAAAACTTGCTTACAGTGGTTATTAACATTAATTAATAGCAATAGCACAATCTGGGCCGATCACTGGGACCAGAAGTTTTGTCTTCCAAGCTTTCGGATTAGTGCTGGAGCCCATCTTTAGGGAACTTCACTCTAGCAGAGTGTCTTGTATTCTCTGTGTGGTATCAACACATCCCAATCAAGACACTCCAATCAACAGCTAAAAAGCCACTTATAATAGGCACTATAAATGCCATACACAGAACAGCACATACTCTGCTAGGGGAAGGGTGTAAAACGCAAGGCCCATGGGACACATCTGGGTTTGATCTGGCCTGCGGAGCCATCCTGGGAAATATAAGGGGCTGGTCTGCATCACTTTGGTAAGGTGACCAGATTTTCAGATTGGTAAAGAGGGACACCTTTGACCGGGGGGTGGGGGGGTGGGGGGGTGGGCTTGATTAAAATTTTTATATGGAGCAACAAAAATTTTCATACAATGCAAAAATAGTATTGTAATATTTTTTTATTTCAACATAACTACAATTTACAAATATAAATTGTAACTGTTGCCAAACATCAAAATTTTGATCACGTGATCATGAGGATGCTGAAACGGTCGCTAAGTGTGAAAATGGTCGCTAAGTGTGAAAAATGGTCATCAGTCACTTTTTTCAATGCCATTGTAACTTTGGTCACTAAATGAACTGTTTGAAAGCTAAGGCTAGCTTGCATTATAATGCCTTATGCTAGCTTACATTTTCAAGAGAGAGAAGCTAAACTCCTTATTAGAATTGAAATAGAAATGAATAGTGTAGAGTAGAGTAGAGTAGAGTAGAGTAGAGTAAATATATATATACACATACACATCTATCTATCTATCTATCTATCTATCTATCTATCTATCTATCTATCTATCTATCTATCTATCTATCTATCTATCTATCTATCTATCTATCTATCTATCTATCTATCTATTGACATGACTTCAAGGGGAGTCCTGGCCACCATTACTTCAAACCCAGGTCATAAGTAGCCCTGGGGTGTGGCTGTCATAAGGTTTCATGGTCACTAAACACCTGTTGTAAATTGAGAACTACCTGTAAATGCAAGGCATAGCAATTTGCAGGTATGTCATTGGTAATGATTAAGAGACAAATTATTATATCTCCCCTTTCAGCATCTAGAATGCTGGCTCTGAAAAGATCACTCCAAAGGGAGAAATGAAGATTTGGGTGTATTTGCATAAACAGACAATCCTTCATGCAGGTATATCTCTAAATAACATGGCTTGAAAGACATGCTGGTTATTTATTCATTTGTAGGTTTATATTATGATGCAAATAACATTTTCATTTGCTTGTCTGGCTATGAAATAGAAAGCTGTGGGAACACATACTTACTTTTGAAAGGGAGTGAATGTAAAGAGTTATCTTATTCAGATGCCTCCAAAGGAAGAATTTCAGAGAAATTCTCCATTCAGAAAGGGAGGAAAGAAGGAAGGAAGGAAGGAAGGAAGGAAGGAAGGAAGGAAGGAAGGAAGGAAGGGAATGTCTATCAGTCAGAGAATCTGCACACACTTTGTGCTCACTTATCTAATCCATAAAAAGAAATTAATAAGATCCTGTGGTGTGCATAAGACCCGTCACCCTATTGCTTCTTCTGGCCTCAAAAATAAATTGTTGTTGTTGTTAGTTCATCAATGATTCATTGATTTAGATAAGGGAATAAATGGGGAACTCATCAAATTTGCAGATGACATCAAGCTGGCAAGAATAGCCAACACTCCAGAAGATAGGCTAAAGATCCAGAATGATCTTGACAAACTTGAACATTGGGCACTATCTAATAAAATGAAATTCAATGGTGAAAAGAGTAAGGTTCTACATTTAGGCAACAAAAATGAAATGCACAGGTATAGTATAGGTGGCACCTTGCTCAACAGTAGTAACTGTGAGAGGGATCTTGGAGTCCTAGTGGACAACCATTTAAATATGAGCCAGGAGTGTGCAGCAGCTGCCAAAAAAGTCAACACAGTTCTAGGCTGCATAAACAGAGGGATAGACTCAAGATCACGTGAAGTGTTAAACCACTTTATAATGCCTTGGTAAGGCCACACTTGGAATACAGCATTCAGTTTTGGTCACCACGATGTAGAAAAGATGTGGAAACTCTAGAAAGAGTGCAGAGAAGAGCAGCAAAGATGATTAGGGGACTGGAGGCTAAAACATATGAAGAACGGTTGCAGGAACTAGGTATGTCTAGTTTAATAGAAAGAAGAACTAGGGGAGACATGATAGCAGTGTTCCAATATCTCAGGGGTTGCCACAAAGAAGAGGGAGTCAAACTATTTTCCAGGGCACCTGAGAATTGAACAAGAAGCAATGTGTGGAAACTAATCAAAGAGAGAAGCAACTTAGAACTGAGGAGAAATTTCCTGACAGTTAGAACAATTAATCAGTGGAACAGCTTGCCTTCAGAAGTTGTGAATGCCCCAACATTGGAAGTCTTTAAGAAGATGTTGGATAGCCATTTGTCTGAAATGGTATAGGGTTTCCTGCCTAGGCAGGGGGTTGGACTAGAAGACCTACAGGGTCCCTTCCAACTCTTCTATTGTATTTGTATTAGTTGCAAAGTCATGTCTGACCCATCACAATCTCATGGACAATGTTCCTCTAGGCCTTCCTGTCCTCTACCATCCCCCAGAGTCCATTTAAGCTCACTCCAACTGCTTCAGTAACTCCATCCAGCCACCTCATTCTCTGTCATCCCCTTCTTCTTTTGCCCTCAATCTTAGTTGAGAACTGCAAAAATGAATATAAATTATTAAATAAAAATAACATGAAATGACTGAAATTTCTATGAGATTATCTTACAAGCTAGAGTTCTCTGGCTATAACATGTACACACAGCTGATTTTTTTTCTCCTCTTCACCTAAGAAGCTTTAAATTTTCGAGATTAATGCAATTATTAGCATACCAAAATGAAAATATTCCAAGAAGTCAGGAACCGGCAATACCTCACATCTCTGATTCCCAGTTTACAGTTATCATGTTTCGGGGGGAAAAAAGATGGGATGTAAAAGATGCGATTTCTCCCCAAAAGTTCCTATTGGAGAGAAGAGGAAATTTGTGTTAGAATCAGGGCAATTTCCATAGGAAATGATCAAAATATTGGAGCAGCGAAGCAATTTCTGCAAAGTTTTAAAACTTCATGATATCAGCAGGCAATGGTCTGCCACAGGGGTGGATTCCGGCAGGCACTACTGCTGGTTCATTTGTGTGTGCACCATGCACACATGCATATTGCAATAAAAATTGTTCTGAAATTGAAGCAAAAAACAAGATGGCGGCACCAAAGCAGTGGTGGGTTTCAAAAATTGTTGGAACCTACTCTGTGGGTGTGGCCTCCTTTGTGGGAGTGGCTTTCCACCCATGTGGCTGGATGGGAGTGGCTTGCCACCCATGTGACCGGATATGAAATTATGAATTAGTACCTAGGTTGGTCCAAGTAGCTATTCAGAAGTTAGTGGTTAGAAGCAATCGTAAAGCAAGATATGGAATTAAAACCAGAAATATTTTGTTGGCTATTTGAAAGGGAGTATAATATATATATATAATTTTACACATGTTAGCAGCTGCTGGAATTGTGTTTGCACAACAGTGGAAAAAGAGAGATATGTAAATGAATAAATATTACAATGTGCAGGAATAAATAAATTGACAATTAAAATCAAGAAGGCTTTGAATACTTTTTCACATGGGGTTGGTTTTAGCAAATGCAAACTAACGGAAACAGAAATTAGAAATCCAAAAGTATGAAAGAAAACACCAACTATGTAAGGAAAGGTCCCTAAAATGTATAAGGAAATATTACTAGATCATTATTAATGCGTAGATAACTGCGGGACATTACACACCCACCAGTGGTGGGTTTCAAAAAATTTCGGAACCTCTTCTGTAGGTGTGGACTGCTTTCCGGGTCCACTGGTGGAACCTCTTCTAACCGGTTCGGTAGATTTGACGAACCGGTTCTACTGAATAGGTGCGAACTGGTAGGAACCCATCTCTGCACCATAGGCACCGCCCAGAGAACTGGTTTGTGGGCGTGGCAGGCCTGGGTCACTGCTGGTTCCAGTGACCCAGGCTGTCAAACCACTACCGGTTCAGCTGAACCAGTCCAAACTGGTAGCAACCCATCACTGGTTTGCAATTCAAAAAGATCCATCATTTGGAAGGATTTCCCAAATGACTGGTGAATTGGGGAAGACTTATTTTTTTCCCCAAAATTTAAATCAGCAGCACTCTTTAAAGCCATGCCCTCAACTTGAAAACTTTGACCTAAGCAGAGAGGGAAAGGAAAGATCACAGGATAAGTTAAACAAAAAAAAACCCCTCAGATTCCACAGCCTGACCTTATGTCATTTGGCCTTGCATTTAAGTCCTTTTTAATCATTAGAATGAATAAATTGACTCTAGTACTTGGTAGCTAGAGGAGGAAATAAAAGAGAGAACGGTTTCACCATGCTGTAAGACAGTGATGGCTAAGCCTTTTGTTGTCGCATGCCAAAGTGTGCTCACACTCATAATGCAATGTGTGTGCAACCTTACGAGGTGGCGCAGTGGTTAGGGTGCAGTACTGCAGGCCACTTCAGCTGACTGTTATCTGCAGTTCAGTGGTTCTAATCTCACCGGCTCAAGGTTGACTCAGCCTTCCATCCTTCCAGGGTGGGTGAAATGAGGACCCAGACTGTGGGGGCAATATGCTGACTCTGTAAACCGCTTAGAGAGGGCTGAAAGCCCTATGAAGCGGTATATAAGTCTAACTGCTATGGCTATTGCTATTGCTATTCCCGTTTGTGCCTCATCCCCCGTGCATGCATGTGCAACCCCCATGATTGTGTGTGCAACCCCCTCACATGCATGTGCAACACCCCATGCTTCCCCTCCCCCTTGTGCATGCACCCCACCCCACCCCCAGCTTGCCCATTTTTGGCTTCCAGATTGGTGCAGGAGGCTTTCCAGTCCCCAAATGAGGTGTGGGGGCCCTTGCACCCCCTGTTGTGCGAGGCCCCAAAATGCAATGCAATCACCCCCCATGCATGCGCCCTGCCCCAATGCATGCACGACAGGGACCCAAAGACCTGCCGCCAGGCAGGAAGTGTGCGCGCATGCATGGTGGAGCTGGGCTGGGGAGACAGCTGGCGTGCCCAGAGAGAGGGATGTGTGGGCTACCTCTGGAATGAGTGCCATAGGTTCTCTATCATGGCCGTAAGAGAATGCTTTGTTTGCTAAAGAGCTTCTTAGAAGCTCTTACTTCTTTGTAAAATTGAACTCTGCCTGTGTTCCTGGAGACGGTTACGCAAAACATTTGAAGAGATGCTTTACAGATGCACAGCAAACCAAGTGATATGAAATGAATCTCCCTCTGTAGTTTTGAGGTACAGTATCGGTTCTGACCCCTCTCGTTCCACACCAAAGCACACTCCGAGCCAACGATAAGTTACAGCATTTAATTAACAGACAGACAGGTCCTTGGCAGCAAACCGGCACAGACAAGCTTGGGCAGCAATAAATACAGATAAGGCTTGGCAGCAATCCAGCCTGCCAAGCTCATAACAATGTTCTCCGAAATTTGTTCCTGCATTGACTTCTGCAAGAGGGGCGTGTGCACAAGCAGTCCTTTTATAGTCTGGAGAGGAGCCTAATGACCACCAGCTGAGTGCAATTACCTCCTGTAACTGTGCAACTGTTCCTGACGCCTATTAGCTCTTAGGTGCCATGCATCCAGGAACAACTCACTACTGTCCGGCTCACTCTCCCTTGTCTCCTCCCCACTGCTCAGGCACCTCCTGGTGGCCAACCAGCCTCTCTGAGCCCTGCTCGGAGTCAGAACCCTGTCCAGGGTCCTTCACATCCTCCAGAGCCGACTCATAGGACCCCTCGCTGTTGGAGTCTGCTGGCAGCTCCAACGGCTCCTGCTGGACCACAACAAGTATCTCTGTCTCCTGAAAGTCCCAGGGCATCTGCTTTAAGGTTTTTCCTGGTTCCTTACCATCAATGCTTCTGGAGGAAAAGGATTGCAATTATCTCTTCTACAGGAGAGGCATTGTCTAGTTTTGCTGAGCTGTCCATGGTACCTCAGAAAGCTCTGAACAAATGCTCTCCGTCCTTATTAATTATATGGCCTCCTTCAGGAAAAGAATAAACTCTTTAAAGTAATCGCTAATTCTTCGGAAATGTCTGCAAAATTTGTAAATAGCTGGTTTTCATGCTGACCTTCAGGGGAACATCTCAGTTAACAAATAGGACTTAACGTCTATTAGCTCATTGTTTTATAATTTCAATGCTGTAGTTTTATTTCTGTGTTTAGTTTGCATTGTGGAATGTCCACGATCATAGACAAAGAAATAAAATAAGTAAACATCCTTGGAAATAGATTTCACTGGAGGCAGGCCCCTTTTCATTGCTCGTATTGTACAAGCATTGTATTGTATTTCATTTAATTTCAATAGTATTCCGAGGATCGGAGTGAATACAAAAGAAACTATTCTTAAGGATATTGATTACTTGGACCTCATGGGAGATGCAGGATGCCCAAAGTTTAATACTACTGCTGCATGTTTTTGTTTCTACTTCCATTGCTTACTAACCAAACCCACTCATATCTTATGTTGGGGAATACATCAGATCAATAAATCAGCTATTTGTACTATACTGTATTGAGGTTCGAGGTTCGAGGTTCGAGGTTCATTTTATTTATATGCCGCCCTATTCCCAACGGGACTCAGGGCGGCGCACAAACCCAAGCAGGGGAAGGGAAACACAAAAACTACAACAAAAAGTACAGGGCATTTAAAACAACCAACAGCCACACAATTCGAGAGGGGAAGGGAACTCATCAACCCCAGGCCTGCCGACACGGCCAGGTTTTAACGGCTTTTCGGAAGGCCTGGAGAGAGGTGAGGGTCCGAATCTCTGCGGGGAGCTCGTTCCAAAGGGCCAGAGAAGGCCCTCCCCCAGGTCGTGGCCAGATGACATTGGCTAGTAGACGGAACCCGGAGGAGGCCTAATCTGTGTGATCTAATGGGTCTTTGGGAGGTAATTGGCAGCAGGTGGTCTCTCAAGTACCCAGGTCCAATAGCATGAAGGGCTTTATAAGTGATGACTAGCACCTTGAAGCGTATCCGGAGACCAATTGGTAACCAGTGCAGCTCACAGAGGATAGGTGTAATGTGGGTGTACCGAGGTGCACCCACAATCGCTCGCGCGACTGCATTCTGGATTGGTATTGGTTTTTGTCGCAAAAATAGGTGTGAACTGGCTGAATCCCACCACTGGTATGTATGTATGTATGTATGTATGTATGTATGTATGTATGTATGTAATGTATGTAATGTATGTATGTATGTATTGTAAAAATGAGAAAGTATGAAACAAAGAAGAATATGTATAAAATAATAGAATGGAAAATGGAAAACCCGAAATCAGAAAAAAGAAATACCAATAACAGAAAACTGTGAAAGTGTAATTGTGATTTTAATGTTTGGAAAATGTCAATTAAAAAAATTTCAAAGTATTACACTAAATGAAAAAAGGCTTACTTTACAATAACACATCTGCTAACTACAGCTAGAATAGCATTTGCTCAATGCTGGAAACAAAATAATACCGCTTCGGATGAATTAGTGATTAAAAACAAACCTTTGGATTGTGCAGAGATGGACAAATTAACACTGAAATTAAAAGATAAAGAAGAGTCGGAATATTATGAAATTTGGAACAATTGGTACAAATGGCTGCAAAACAAGAATAAAATTAATTAAGCCAAAAACAATATATATATAAATATATACAAAACTGTCTATAAAGGTGTGTAAATATAAAAGCGAAATATTATATACATGTATAGGTATGATGACATAACAATGTTAATATAATGACTGTAAGGTGTTGTAGAACGGAAAAAATAATAAAAAAATATGCTAGAAAAAAAATAAAAATAAAATTAGCAGTAACCCCCCCCCCCAAAAAAAAAAATAAGCAGTGGGCAGGCTCACACTATACTTATTAATGATAATTGGATGAATCATTAAAGGAAGAATTGAAGTCAACAAAGGTGATACGGCTAGGAAGTATTTAGACCTCTTAGAATACTTCTCCAAGTAAATTGGAATTATTTATAATCAGAAATGAAATTGAAGAATGTTTTCCCCATTTCCTAATTAAGACCAAGAGAGTTAAATATATCACTAAGCTTATCAGCAACATATTCACAAATGCACACATACATCTCCATCTCTCTCTCTCCCCTCCCCTCTCTCTGTGTGTAAAAGTAGCACTAGTTTTAATCAAAATGCTAGTTTGTTCTACTCTTCTGGTTATTTTTTTCCCCCACATATTCTTGGAAAATTGTTTTAATTTCTTAGGATACAAATTAATTAGTCTCATAATTATTTGGAAGAGCTTTCAGTGGCTACAGGGCACAGGGAGGTGGAATTAATTGGGATGATATAATGAGAGCAATATTTACCACCTCTTAATGGAAACTATAGTTACTCAGCTCAGCTCCACCATGAATGCATGCGCACCTCCTGAGATCTAGCTGATTTTTGGGTCTCTAACGCCATGCGTGGGGAGAGGAGTACATGTGGAAGATGTTCGTGCATATACGGGAGGCAAGGGGATCACATGGGCAGGGTGTGTGTGTGGGGGGGGTGCAGCCCATTTTTGCTCCCAGCAAGCTGCAGGGAGGCCTACTAGGCTCAAAACGGGGTGCAGGGAGAAGCGTGCACATGCACTGGGGTGGGAGGAGCACAGGGGGTTGCACGCACATGCGCAGGGGGTTGGGGTGCTTGGGGTGGTGTCACACATGCATTGCATTATGGGTGCAGGGGTGCGCTCTTTCAACATGCAATGACAAAAAGTTCAATCTGGAGCTCTGCTATTGGCTGCAGAGGCCTTCAGGAAAGCTTGGCCGGCTGCAGAAGAAATGGGCCAGCGAGGTAGGTATCAGGGTGTGGGAGTCCTGGCTGTGAATGTCCAGAGGTAAATAGTAGGGCATCACCACCCCCTACCATTTCAGTCGTGGGTTTCAAAAAAAATTTGAACCTACTCTGTGGGTGTGGCCTCCTTTGTGGGAGTGGCTTGCCGGCCATGTGACCTGGTGGGAGTGGCTTGCCGGCCATGTGTTCTCTCTCTCTCTCTCTCTCTCTCTCTCTCTCTCTCTCTCTCTCTCTCTCTCTCTCTCTCTCTCTCTCTCTCTCTCTTTCTCTCTCTCCTTCCTTCCTTCCTTTTGTCTCTGTCCCTTTTTCCTTTTTTTCTTTCATCTCTCTCTCACTTTTTCTTCCTTTTTTATTTCTTTCTTTCTTTCTTTCTTTCTTTCTTTCTTTCTTTCTTCCTTTCTTCCTTTCTTCCTTTCTTCCTTTCTTCCTTTCTTCCTTTCTTCCTTTCTTCCTCTTTCTTTCTCTCTCTGTCTCTCTGTCTCTGTCTCTGTCTCTGTCTCTCTCTCTCTCTCTCTCTGTGTGTGTGTGTGTGTGTGTGTGTGTGTGTGTGTGTGTGTGTGTATCAGTGGTGGGTTTCAAAAAATTTTGGAACCTCTTCTGTAGGTGTGGCCTGCTTTCTGGTGGAACCTCTTCTAACCGGTTCGGTAGATTTGACAAACCGGTTCTACCGAACTGGTGTGAACTGGTAGGAACCCACCTCTGCACCATTTCTATCCTAGCTTAATTTTTTACCCATGCACGCTGGAGTGGGCAGGGTCTTAATCAGGGCTTATTTTGGGGGTAGGGCTTATATTGGGCACACATGTAAAAATCAAGCTAAGACTTGCTTTCTGAATAGGTCGCATATTCAGGGAAAGACGATAGTTCAGCTCTTAGCTATATATCCATATTGCATGCCAAAAATGACCATGCACAAAGACAGCTTCTTCCCTCATGCCATCACTCTGCTAAACACCCATAATTCCCATAATGCCATCTTATACCTAATATCTAAGCATGTAATAGGGCTGTATTAATATTATCCTTCTCATCTTTCCTATTAACTACTCCTATTGTTATTTTATGACACTTGTTTTATCACTTGTTGGATGTATTTTATAACATATGATTGTATTTTATGTTATAAGATACATGTTTTATGTTTTATCATTTTGTTGCTTGTATGTATACTAGAAGCTTATATACCAGAGACAAATTCCTTGTGTGTCCAATCACACTTCGCCAATAAAGAATATTCTATTCTATTCTATTCTATTCTATTCTATTCTATTCTGTTCTCTTTTACTCCAATCTAATCTAATCTAATATAATCTACTTCTATTCTATTCTATGCTATTCTACTCTACTCTACTCTATTCTACTCTATTCTACTCTATTCTATTCTGCTCTATTCTGTTCTCTTTTACTCCAATCTAATCTAATCTAATCTAATCTAATCTACTATTCTATTCTACTCTGTTCTGTTCTGTTCTGTTCTGTTCTCTTCTATTCTATTCTACTCTATTCCATTCCATTCCATTCCATTCCATTCTCATATAATATATATGATTTTTCAGGCACTCTCCCTATCTCCAATCCGAGGATAATTGAATTGGCCAAGAATGCAGAGTTTCTGGAAGAATTATTAAGATAATGATAGCTTAAGTGAGCCACAATTTATTTTTATTTTTTTGAGTTCTGTCCATCCTTTTCATTTTGCCCTTCGTATTTGGAAAGTGAACATATAGGTACCCTCATATTTTAGATTTGATCAGTTTTCACTGTGCATGTCTTGGCAGGCATCTCCCAGCTTATGAATGAAGAAGCTGCCTTCAGGTGGGCAGGAATTGTCTTTTCTACGACAGCGCTTGGACAAACTCCACGAAAAAGACGTCACCAGCTTTATGGCTTTTTATTATTTTGGGATCAGTATGGGCAGCTAGAGAGTAAATGACCTTACATGAGATTTCAGCTTTTGCAAATATCTTCCCTTCCTCTGCACCAGTTCTACTATGGAATTATTGAGCCTGTCATCTGCACCTCTGTAGCTGTCTGGTTTGGCCCTGCAACCCAACAAGACGCAGAATTTCAGAGGATAATTAGAACTGCAGAAAAAAACAATTACTACCAACCTGCCTTCCATTGAGGACCTGTACACTGCAGGAGTCAAAAAGAGGGCCGTGAAAATATCTACAGACCCCTCGCATCTTGGACATAAATGGTTTCAACTCCTACCCTTAAAACAACACTATGGAGTACTGCACACCAAGACAACTAGACACAAGGACAGTTTTTTTTCCTGATCGCCCTCACACTGCCAAACAAATAATTCCCTCAACACTGTCAAACTATTTACTAAGTCTGCACTACTATTAATCTTCTCATCGTTTCTATCACCCATCTCCTCCCACTTATAACTGCAGGACTGTAACTTTGTTGTTTGTATCCTTACAGTGTATATTGATTGTCTCCTAGTATGATTTGATTGCTTATTTGTACCCTTTGACTATCATTAAGTGTTGTACCTTATGATTCATGACAAAAAATATGATGCACCAAAGATTCTATTCTATTCTATTCTATTCTATTCTATTCTATTCTATTCTATTCTATTCTATTCTATTCTATTCTATTCTACACTATTCCTATTCCTATTCCTATTCTATTCTCTTGCTATTGCTATTGCTATCCCTTATTCTCTTCTCTTCTTATTCCTATTCCCTATTATATTCCCTATTCTATTCTATTCTATTCTATTCTATTCTATTCTATTCTATTCTACACTATTCCTATTCCTATTCCTATTCCTATTCTATTCTCTTGCTATTGCTATCCCTTATTCTCTTCTCTTCTTATTCCTATTCCCTATTATATTCCCTATTCTATTCTATTCTCTTCTCTTGCTATTGGTATCCCTTATTCTCTTCTCTTCCTATTCCTATTCCTATTCCTATTCCTATTCCTATTCCTATTCCTATTCCTATTCCTATTCCTATTCCTATTCTTATTCCTATTCCTATTCCCATTCCCATTCCCATTCCCATTCCCTATCCTATCCTATCCTATCCTATCCTATCCTATCCTATCCTATCCTATCCTATCCTATCCTATCCTATTCTATTCTACCAAACTGAATATTCACTGAGCAGACCAAGCAGAACGGAGCATATATTAAATGGCAGTTTGGAAAACAGCTTATTCTGACTCTGCCCAGGTCAGACACAGCTGTCATTGATTCAGGACCATGTCCAAAATCAAATTAATTAGTCTGAAGCTTTCTGTCTCCTATTGATAGATGTCCACATTTTTTCCCCTAAGAGTCACACGCATACTCACCCACTTGAAAAGATAAAGACTCTCGCCAGTCAGACAAATAAATGTAGGATTTTTATAGCTTCTGCTTCATCAACACTGTGTCTGAGAGTGGCAGATGAAGATGGCAAGCATTTTTTTCCAAAAAAAAAAAAAAATCTCCATAATTTTTCCCAGCAAACATCTCCATGATAGCACATTAGATGTGCAAGCCATGTTTTCTTAATTCTCTCAATGGGTTGTATATTTCATTTAAGTTTTAGATAGATTTATTTTTATCCCACTTTTATTGCTGTAATAAGTAATTCAAGCTTCAATACGTAGTGCCTTCCTCCTTCCGTTTTCTCCATAACTACCCTGTGTGTTGGGATGTGGTAAGAGAGTGGGATTGGCCCAAGTTACTATGCTGACTTTCATGCCTAAGACAGGACTAGAACTCAACATCTCCTGGTGATTAAAACAAAGTCACCCAACTAGCTTTCATGCCTAAGACAGGGCTAGAATTCACTGTCACCTGGTGATTAAACCAAACTCACCCAGTGCCTTTCATGTCTAAGCAGAACTAGAACTCACTGTCACCTGGTGATTAAACCAAAGTCACCCAACTGCCCTTCAGGTCTAAGGCAGGGCTAGAACTCACTGTCTCCTGGTAAGTGATCCAAACTCACCCAGTGCCTTTCATGTCTAAGCAGAACTAGAACTCACTGTCACCTGGTGATTGACCCAAAGTCACCCAACTGCCTTTCATGTCAACTCTCTAACTCTGGTTTTTAGGCCATCAACCTAACCACTGTACCAAACTGACATTTATATACCAAAAGTCAGAGATTATTTTTTTTATTTTTTTTATTGAAAAGTTTTAATAAATTTTACAAATATTTCCCCTTCCCCTTCCCTCCACCCATCCCAACTTCCCCCCCTCCAACCCTCCCTCCTCCCAACTTCCCAGAGCAAAATACAGGGTATAAACATTTAACAATCATATACTAATATAAGCTAACTATAGCATCCTACCTCCCTCTTGTACTTTAACTTCCCTTTTATTAAATTAAATTTAGATAAATTATAACATTCCCTGTTCATTCATAAGCTAATTGAAATTTCTTAGTCCGATATTTATTTTGAATGTAATCAATCCATCTTCTCCATTCCAACTTATATTTCTCATCTGAATGGTCCTTCAAATATGCTGAGATTTTGGCCATGTCTGCTAAATTTACTACTTTTAACATCCATTCTTGAATAGTAGGCAATTCTTCCTTCTTCCAGTACTGCGCCACCAACAATCTTGCTGCGTTCAGAATCAAATTAGTCTCTATCACTGTAATTATACCTAGTAAGAACAACTGAGGAGTAAACTTTATCCTCTTTTTAAAGAATATTTTGAATAATCCACCGTATTTTTATCCAAAATGCTTTAACTTTTTTACAAGTCCACCATACATGATAATACGTAGCGTCAACACAATCACACCTCCAACATTTGGATTGTAAATTCGGATACATACAAGCGAGCTTTTGGGGATCTAAATGCCATCCAAAAGTCGGAGATTATTACATCCGGGTGATAATCAAAGCCAGGTCCAAAATATGAGTTGGATTTGTACAACTGAAAATAGAAATAGTTCCTCTTTTTTTTTTTGTCCTACCATAATTTTCTCCTCTTTTTCTATTTCTATAGGGTGCCAGGGATCTTCTACCTGATCTTTTTAAACTCTCTAATCTGTATCTTTCTAATGGAATGTACCCCTAGTGATCATGAGTAACATCTTATCCCTGCTTCACAGTATTTTTTCTTTCTTTTTACAGACCCCATAATCTCTTGCTTCGGGATAGGGTTGGGGCGACTGAATGAAGCTAAGTATTTACTGGCTGGATGCCCTTCCTGATGCCTATGCGGAGTTCACAGCAGATATTTCTTGATAGAGAAACATCTGCTGCTGGCTAGGATTAAACTCTCAGCCTCACGAGTAGAAGGCACATGTCTTCGCCTCTCAGCCATGAAGCTCATACCAGCTTCCTAGTATATTTATTGAAAATCAGCCTTTTTTTTACTTTCCTTTCAGAGAAAAACAAACTAACTTTCAGCTGCATTTTGTAAGCTACATCCTGGGATCCCAGACCAAAAAACAGGAAGGTAGAAAGAATTGGAGTGAATCTGACAATTACTTTCTCTGCAATGTTTGGCCAATTTCCTTCTTGGCATCAGCCTTTCAGGCAACCATCTGGGTTTAATCTGAAGAAGACAAAGAATTATAGGAGCAAAAATTCAGCAAAACAAGTGGACTTTTCTTATTCTCTCTCTCTCTCTCTCTCCCTCTGTGTGTCTCTGTCTCTTTCTCTCTGTTTCTTTCTTTCTTTCTCTCTCTCTTTCTCTTTGTTTCTCTTTCTCTCTCTTTGCTTCTGTCTCTTTCTGTCTCTTTCTCTCTTTTTCTCTCTCTTTCTTTCTTTCTCTCTCTTTCTTTTTCTTTCTCTTTTTCTTTCTTTCTTTCTTTCTTTCTTTCTTTCTCTCTCTCTCTTTCTTTCTCTCTCTCTCTTTCTCTCCCTCTTTCTCTTTCTCTCTTTCTCTCTCTCTCTCTCCCACTCTCTCCCCCCTCTCTCTCCATTCTCTTTCAGAGGCTTTAATAAAGCTTAGCTTTATAATTTAGCCTTGCCTTTTCCTGAATTTAACTTAAACGGAAGTCCTTGTGAGTTCAGCCTTCCATCACCTTCTTTCTCCAACTTGATTGAAATACAACTCTAAGCCCTTCTTGTCAGAGAAGATTCTTTTTAATCTGGATTTTCAAAGTTGAGTTGCATTTGTGGGGCTGTATAAATCTGTATCTTCAGCTGAATGACGTATTGCTATAAGCTTTTGCTAAAATCGTTTGTTTTAAAAAAATTATCAGCCCCACCAAAGTGGAATGACTGCAGATGTGCACGGTGCCCTGTTTTTCAAATCTTTCCCCCCACTAAAAGCCATAATTTTCTCTCTTGTGTTGGGATAAGCGTCTCTATACAGAGGCCTCCTAAATCTTACTGTCCCATAAATATGTGAACATATATCTGTGATTTATTACAATTTAGCTCTTGTTTCTGTGAAGGAGGTTTACTGCACCGAGACTCCTCATTAATCTCATTCATAACCCATAGTATAAACACAACCTTTTCAATACATAACAGCAAGAAATATGGGTATATATAATTTATAACTGCATTTGGAAAGAAGGATGAACTACAAACATTTCCTTTCTCGGAGTTTGAATACCCAATGATAAACTGGCAGAATTCACAGAACATTTTATGAACATTTGTGCCTTCTTAGTACTTATTTTGTCTAATCGTTGTAATGCCACCTAAACCCTAGGAACATTGGCTGGGGAGTTTCAGGGAATACCTTGAATTCTGTTTCCAATTAGTCAATGTAGAGTAGAATTAGAGGGATGTGGTGGATCAGTGGCTAAGACGCTGAGCTTGTCAATCAGAAAGGTCAGCAGTTTGGAGGTTCGAATCCTTAGCACTGCCTAATGGAGTGAGCTCCCGTTACTTGCCCAGCTTCTGCCAACCTAGCAGTTCGAAAGGATATAAAAAAATGCAAGTAGAAAAATAGGAACCACCTTTGGTAGGAAGGTAACAGCGTTCCGTGTGCCTTCGGCATTTAGTCATGGCGGCCACATGGCTACAGAGACGTCTTCGGACAGCACTGGCTCTTCGGTTTTGAAACGGAGATGAGCACCGCCCCTTAGAATTGGGAATGACTAGCACATATGTGTGAGGGAAACCTTTACCTTACCTAGAGTTGAATTCTCCAAGCTGAATTTCTTTCATGATATTTGAGGTTTCCAATCATTTATATTTTGGCCTTACACTTCACCTATTCCTATTTATCACCATCTTTACTAGTTATTCCTGTTAATTTACTGTCTGTGTTAACTATAGATTTTTGGGAAATGTTGGGATAACTTAGAAATATTTCATTAGAGGAAAGATGTGTATTTTTTTTAAAGTCCTTAATAACAATGTTTAGTTTGCTTTCCATTTAAAATAATCCCAAAACAAACAAATATAGTCCTTGATTTACAACAGTTGATTTAGCGTCTGTTCAAAGTTACAATGGCACTGTAAAAAATGACTTATGACCAGTTTTCACACTTATGCCCATTGCATTATCCCCATCGTCATGTGATCCAAATTCAGAGACTTGCAACTGACTCCTATTTATGACGGATGCAGTGTGCTGGGGTCATATGATCTCCTTTTGTAACCTTCCTGTCCAGGAAACCTGATTTGGTTAACAAACACATTGCTAACTTAATAACTGCAGTGATTCACTTAACATAACAACTGCTAGGTTTTACAACCTGAGAAAGGTAGTAAAACGGGGCGAAGCTCACCTAATAAATGTCTCACTTAGCAACAGAAATTCTGACTCAGTTGTGGTTGTAAGTTGAAAACTACTTTATGAGTTCCTTTCTGGTGTCTCACTTAGCAACAGAAATTCTGACTCAGTTGTGGTCGTAAGTTGAAAACTACTTTATGAGTTCCTTTCTGGTGTTTATCCCACAAACGTCTTATTTTAGCTGGTGAATGTGCTGATTGTTTCAACTGCAACTATTGTATAATAAGTTTGTTTATTTATTTATTTATTTATTTATTTATTTATTTGTTTGTTTGTTTGTTTGTTATTTGACTTATATACCACTTCATAGGGCCTTCAGCCCTCTCTAAGCGGTTTACAAGTTTTTTTTAGCAAATTGAGTCAGCAACTTGCCCCCACAGTCCTCATTTCACCCACCTCAGAAGGATAGAAGGCTGAGTCGACCTTGAGCCGGTGAGATTTGAACCGCTGAACTGCAGATCACAGTCAGCTAAACTGGCCTGCAGTACTGCACCCTAACCAATGCACCACCTCGGCTCTTCAGTTCAATTAGATCGGTTGTGTGAGATTGTTCAAAAGGCCTAAATATCATTCTTAAGCCTTGAAATAAGTGTAATGGCTGTGTTATCTGGATATTACCATTTCAGACGTCGCTGCAATATATTTATTAAACAGTAGAATAATGCAATTAATCTGGTCATGCCTTAATTTACTCAAAGCATAGCTAGGTCTGGCTGCAGCCCAATACATTCAATAGAAAGCTGATTGAGGGTCTTTAGAAAGAAAAAAGGAGACTATATTCTTATTCATTTAAAAAAAAGATAGTTGCAAAGCCAAAAATGTTCTTAATTTGGCAGACACTAAATATGCATGTAGTACTTTCCTCAATAAATGTTAGAAACAGTGCATTTATTGCAAAGGATGCATAAAACTTTAAGATACCCAAGCGTTGTTTTGAAATGTATTTTACAGCCATTAGGTTATTTTCACTGATACCTTGTTTGGCCCTTCAGCTGGAGGCAAGCTGAACTCAGCCTTGCAATGAAATACCAGTATTATTATTAAATTCATGGATTGTACAAGATTCAGGTCACAGTTATGGTGTTTCCTATTGGCTCAGATTCCATAAAAGACAGAAAAATAACAAGATAAAACTGATAGTTTGACGAACGTGTTCCATACAATAATGTTGTACAACTCATGTTTACATCCCAGCCCCTCTTTTGATGCTTAACCCTTAACTGCACACATAGTATTTTGGCTACACTATTATAGACATCAGGTCATAATGACCCCTCTCGATGTTGGTCGTAGTCAGTGGTGGGTTTCAAAAAATTTTCGAACCTATTCTGTGGGTGTGGCCTCCTTTGTGGGAGTGGCTTGCCGTCCATGTGTTTCCCCTCTCTCTCTCTCCCTCTCCCTCCCTCCCTCCCTCCCTCTCTCTTCTCTCTCTCTCCTTCCTTTTGTCTCTCTGTCCCTTTTTCCTTTTTTTCTTTCATCTCTCTCTCACTTTTTCTTTCTTTCTTTCTTTCTTTCTTTCTTTCTTTCTTTCTTTCTTTCTTTCTTTCTCTTTCTCTTTCTCTCTCTGTGTGAGTCTGTCTATCTCTCTCTCTCTCTCTGTGTATGTATGTGTGTGTGTGTGTGAGTGGTGGGTTTCAAACATTTTTGGAACCTCTTCTGTAGGTGTGGCCTGCTTTCCGGGTCCACTGGTGGAACCTCTTCTAATCAGTTCAATAGATTTGACGAACCGGTTCTACCGAACTGTTGCGAACTGGTAGGAACCCACCTCTGGTTGTAGTCCAGGTAATTGCACAACAACATTGTGACTAGAGGTTCTGGATCAATTGCTTCCAAAAGGTGAAGAAGGCCATTTGAATTTGTTCTTGCCATATAAATTATTGCACAACGTAGATTGTACCTGGTCATCAATTTCATCGGGAGCTTCATCTCTGATGTCGGAATCAGCAGCAGGTTCCTCGTCAACCTGTAGGACCCTCCCTCTCCTAGAAAAATGAAATATCCTGGAAAATATTAAAGAGGCAGAATATTATATTTCCCTGGATCAGAAATGGAGAAACATGTTTTTTAGGCAGGAAACAGACTCATTCTCAATAGCCCCCACTTTCCTTAATGGGCCATTAAAATGCCCAAACCTGTCTATTCTACATAACAAAGAGTTCTCCCCTTCAGCTCCAGGGTGATGGGATTGAGGCACGATAGTATTAGCCTTCCACAGAAACTCACCATATGGCATCTGGAAACTCAAACGTGGCCCCATGGGAGTCTGACAACCAATCAGAATACATTTCTTACACAGGAACAGGAAACAGAGAGGCGGGGCCAAACAGATAATATAAAGCCAGGATCTTTCAGCCCTTCTTTTTCTTTCTTCTTCTTCACCGAACATCTGGAAGCATGTGATCACCATTTCTGTTCAGGAGCTCAAGCCATGTGGTCCTGTCCACCATTAAAACCATCATTCCAAGCAACCTCCATGTTTTCAGTGTCTTTTTCCCCACATGGAGCTGAACCCAGAAGGAGATTTCTTCCAACAATCCATTACAACATCTTCATCACAATCCTATTCCACCTCACTTAGATCACTCTCTGCTTCTTCATACCATGTTAGAACAGTTTCCTTGATGTTTGGATCACCAAATCTCACTCTTTTTGGCAGAAAACGTGGTCCCGACATTATAAAAAAGATATACATTAACGAAGATCTGTGGCCAAATTGACCACAACTCAAATTCAAATGCCACTACAGAAAACATCAAATAACTCCGTGGCACGACAAAACCGCGCTAGTCAAAATAGCGGTGATAAAACCGTGTCGCTAAAACCGCGTCGCTAAAGCCGCGATGTCATCACCGCGCGTCATCACTGCAACAGCGTGGCGACAGAAGGGCGCTTTAAAACAGCGCGGCGGCAGAAAGCCAATTTAAATTAAGGTAAGGGTTAGGATTAGGTTTAGGGTTAGGTTTAGGGTTAGGTTTAGGGTTAGGTTTAGGGTTAGGTTTAGGGTTAGGTTTAGGGTTAGGTTTAGGGTTAGGTTTAGGGTTAGGTTTAGGGTTAGGTTTAGGGTTAGGTTTAGGGTTAGGTTTAGGGTTAGGTTTAGGGTTAGGTTTAGGGTTAGGTTTAGGGTGCTGAGTGCTTCGGAAGGCGCACTTTTTTGGAACCTCTTCTGTATGTTTGGCCTGCTTTCCGGGTCCACTGGTGGAACCTCTTCTAACCGGTTCGGTAGATTTGACGAACCGGTTCTACCGAACTGGTGCGAACCGATAGGAACCCACCTCTGATGCATATGGAAGATGTGCATGCATCCTGGGAGTGGAAGTCACGTGCACATGGGCGGAGGGAGTCACACACACATGTCTGGGGGGGAGTGTGGGTGTGCGGTACCTCCCCAAAGCACATTTTTGTCCCAGAAGGCTGCAAGGAGGTCTGCTACAACCCAAAATGGGGCGTGGTGAGTTTGCGTGCATGCACAAGGGCTTGTATGCATGCATGTGGGGGGGGAGAGGGAGCACAGGGGGGGCTCATGCATGCATGCAAAGAGTGCAGGGCACATTGCATTATGGGTGGGTGTGTTATTGGGTGTACATGTGCGATTTCGGCAGGCGAGCAGAAAATGGTTAGCCATCCCTGGTCTGGAATAAAAATGTTCCCAATTTACTTGGCTGTAAATGCTCCTTTGAAACAACTTGTGCCTTCCTGCATCGCTGAAACAATATTTGTGACTTGACCCAAAACCTGTTGGCTTGAGGTTTTACAGAAATGTATCGCTGGACTAAAAACGGAACCTCATAAAACATGATTCATGCTGAAACAAATAAAAGGCAGTAAATCTTTTCCCCCCAAAGGCTTATTTTGATATAATAAGAAAGTGAAATGGATTCCCCAATCAAGGAAATTGTGCCAAACTGTCGGTTAGATGGGGAACGCTAAGCTATATCCTGTTGGAAGAACAGAGGAATCTAATTTCTTAATTGGAAGATTAGAAATGGAGTAGTCCCAGTTTTCTAAGATGGATATCTCGCTGTGTATTTGCCTGATGTGTGGAAAGCAAGCAAGATGGATTTCCTGTCTGAAAGAAAAGAAGGATTTCAATGGGATTTACTTCTCCGCTGTTATGAATAGAAAGTTTTCGTGCTGTTAATTGATTGTGCGCTGACAGTTCATCCACTGAAAGCTCTTCAATTAGTTTACAGCCTCAATAATATTCAAAAAGGTAGGTGGTACGATAGGAATATCCTAAAGGAAAACAGCTATAAGAATGAATCATAGAGGCTCTGGAAAAGAGAATCAAGAAGAGCAACAAAAATGATTAGGGGAATGGAGGTTGAAATGGATCGAGAATAGTTGTAGGAATTGGGCATGTCTAGTTTAAAAGGATGCAGTGGCTTAGTGGCTAAAATGCTGTGCTTGTTGAGATCAAAAAGTTCAGCAGTTTGGTGGTTTGAATCCCTAGTGCTGCATAACAGTGTGAGCTCCTGTTACTTGTCCCAGCTTCTGCCAAACTAGCAGTTTGAAAGGATGTAAAAATGCAAGTAGAAAAATACCACCTTTGCTGTAACAGCATTCTGTGCCCCTACGGGGATTAGGCATGCCAGCCACACGACCATGGAGACATCTTCAGACAGTACTGGCTTTTCAGCTTTGAAATGGAGATGAGCACCACACCATGCCCCCAGCTCCCTAGAGTTGGGAACGACTAGCACATATGTGCAAGGGAAACCTTTACCTAGTTTAATGAAAAGAAGGACTAGGGGTGACATGATAGCTGCCACAAAGAAGATGGGATCAACCATGTGAAGGCAGGACAAGAAGCAGCTGATGGAAGCAGCTGATGGAAACCAATCAAGGAGGGAAGCAACCTAGAACTAAGGAGAAATTTCTTGACAATTACAACAATTAATCGGGGGAATTAATTGTCTCCAGAAGTTGTGGATGCTCCAACATTGGAGATTTTTGAGAAGATATTGTTCAGCCATCTGTCTGAAATGGTACAGGATTCCTGCTTGACCATGAGGTTGGACCAGAATTAGAAGGCACTCAACTCTGTTATTCTGTTCTGTTATTTTGCCCAGTGAGAAGATCCAGAGCAATGTCTATATGTGGTGAAGAGGAACATCTGTGTTGTGAAGCGGCAGATGTGGATTTTGCTAATACAATATTGACTGGTTACCTATGGGAATTGGGTATGGCCAGCCTAGAGAAAAGAAGGACTAGGGGTGACATGATAGCAGTGTTCCAGTATTTGAGGGGCTGCCACACAGAAGAGCGTACCATATTTTACAAAGCTCCAGAAGGCAAGGCAAGAAGCAAGGGATGGAAACTAATCAAGAAGAGAAGCAACCTAGAATTAAGGAGAAACTTCCTAACAGTGAGGACAATTAACTAACGGAACAGTTTGCCTTCAGAAGTTGTAGGGACTTCATCACTGGAGGTCTTCATCACTAGACAGCCAAGACTACCTGAAATGGCATAGGCTCTCCTGCTTAAGCAGGGGGTTGGACTAGAAGACCTCCAAGGTCCCTTCCAGCTCTATTCTGATTAATTGACCTTTTTTTGTGGGGTAGGATTGGACTTGGAATCACACAGTGATCTTAACAGGGATTGGATCTGGTTTTCCTTAATCCTGATTTTCTACAACCATTAGTATAAAAAGCAGAGGAAACAGATTGAGTACTGAATCCAAGACTCAGTCCAGAGATGAGAATTATTCATTGGTGAAATCATTTTCGAAGAGGCAAATTGCCAGAGAAGAAGGATACGTATCTATAGAGCATGACGCATTTACAGTAAAAGGTGCTTCTGTTTTTTTTCCTACCCCTGTTTTGCAGCTTGAAATGACTAACTTTGAAATTAATGTTAAGAAACATGAGTGCCCAGGTTCTCGCAAAGAACTCTGCTCTGGGTGACTCATGATGCAGATGCCTTCATGGCTGGCACAACATCCTTCTCCTCCTTGAAAGTTCCGAAAATGAAAACTAGGCTAGGAATCAACTCGACGAAGGTATGTATGTCATTCGTCGACGGAGGCAAGTTGCAGAGCAAGATGTTCTTGGCAGATGTGCCTTCTGCAAGCTGTTGACTGCGACTCAGTTCCAATAGCAATTAGGCAACGCAAACACTTTTGCGTGCAGTTCTGGTCTTCCTACACTTAAAATGAACAAGGGGGACAAGTTGCAGAAGGCTTCGTTAAAGATGGAGACCTATCGCCCGTCAGACCAGATCTCTTCGCGTTATTCTCTCCCTTCCACAAAGGAAGCTTCCTAAAGTAACTCGGTGCTTTGATGCACTTTTCTTTGAGTTTGATCACCTTTGTGAAATGGTCTGGAAGCACTTTGAACCATGCTGTGTGTGTGTGGGGGGGGGAATCATCTGTGCCTTGGTGGCACAGTGGTTAAAGTACAGTCCTGCAGGCTGCTTCTGCTGACTGTTGGCTGCCTGCAATTTGGCAGTTCGAATCTCACCAGGCTCAAGGTGGACTCAGCCTCCCATCCTTCTGATGTGAGTTAAATGGGGACCCAGATTGTTGGTGGAAAGATGCTGACTCTGTAAACCACATAGAGAGGGCTGTAAAGTGCTGTGAAGCGGTATATAAGTCTAAGTGCTATTGCTATTGCCTTCTATCCTTCCAAGGTAGGTAAAATGAGAACCCAAATTGTTGGGGCAATATGCTGACTCTAAACTGCTTGGAGAGGGTGGGAAAGCACTGGAAAGCAGTATATAAGTCTCAGTGCTATTGCTATTGCTATATTCACCATCCCTTCTCACAGAAGTGTTTCCAAACCGTCTGGTTTCATGGAAAATTAGAACTTTCTGAAGACGGCTTTGGTTACTTTTGATGGCTCAGTAAAACTATCAGAATTTTTTTTTAAATGGTTCCATTGGTCCTGGTGTCCATTACCTCTTGAGCAGAATCATTTTGGCTCTCAGAAACAATTATAGATCTGTACTCAAGGGTTTGAAAATTCACTTATGAAATATGATCTGTGGAATCCTAGAAAGGGAAAAATAATTAGGGTAGGGTAGGGTGAAGTAGGGTAGGGTAGAATGGAATGGAATGAAATAGGAATAGGAATAGGAATAGGAATAGGAATAGAATAGAACAGAATAGATCAATATAGAGTAGAGTAGAGTAGAGTAGCATGGCATGGCAGAGAATAGAATGGAATAGAATAGAATGTAGAGGAGAGGAGAGTAGGGTAGGATAGGGTAGGGTAGGGTAGGGTAGAATAGAATAGAATAGAATAGAATAGAATAGAATAGAATAGAATAGAATAGTACAATGTAGAGTGGAGTGGAGTGGAATGGAACGAACATAACATAACGTAACATAAAACAGAACAGAACAAAGCAGAGCAGAGCACAACAGAGCACAACAGAACAGAACAAAACAGAACAGAACAGAATAGATTAGAATAGGTCTTTATTTTGCCAAGTGTAATTAGACCCACAAGGAATTAGTCTCTGGTGCAGAAGCTGTTAGCGTACATACAAACAACAGAGTAATATAACATAATAATGATACCAATAAGAGAAGGTAGTAGAAAAGACAAGAAGGATAATAATAATAATAATAATAATAATAATAATAATAATAATAATAATAACTCCGCCATTGCCGGTCCCAAGCCCGGATGAGAAAGGAGGAAGGTTGGGATCAGGTTGGCATCTGGTCCCGTAAAAAACCCCCCGCCAACCCATACAATATGGTGAAAAAAACAAATAAGAATTCCATACCGCATCGGTCGTCGCGCGGGTTAACAAGGGCCGCGGCGGATGTTGGGGTCCCTGGACATCCGTCGACAAGTGGGCTACAAGTGGACCAGCCAACAAAACGACAAAAATATAGTGCAGATGAAAACCGTGCCATAATGGCCTGTTACTACAACTCAGAGCCAGAAAAAAGAGGCTATTTAAAGCGAATGTATGAATTATGGAAACAACAATATCCAGATTCAAATGTTAGTGAACAACGACTAGCAGATCAAAGGCGATTTATTATACGGAATAAAGTGTTTAGTGAAGTTGAACATGAGGAAATTCAGGCAAATTGCAAAACCCAAAAAACAATATCACAAGCGGAAATAACTGATATTCAAGACACAACTAAAGACATTATAGTAGAACTCCCAGAAGAAGCTCTTGGGGAGGAAATAACATCACCACCACTAGAACCAGTTATCACTGAACCAACTGATGAACTAACTCAAAAACAAAAAGAATTGAAGGATAAGATCATGGAGCATTTTCTGCTTAATGAGGAAAGGCAACGTTTACCATCACTAAAAACTGTGCCGAAGAAAATTTTGGCCCCTATCATGAAAATGGTTAATGCAGTGTTTTCAACAATTGAACCGGGATCCATCTTGGAAACAAACCAGTTAATGTACAGCGCAGCTGTAATAGTCACTAATGAACTAGGCATTAAAATTAAAGTACCTAGTCATACAACAGAAAAAGCATCAAAGCCAAAGTGGAAAATCCGTTTAGAACAAAAAATAAAAAAATTAAGGGCAGATGCTAGTAACTTAAAGAACATGCATGAGCAACGGCTTAAAAACAACAAAATCATAGATCAGCTAATCAGGAGATATAGATTGGATACAAGAAACATCAATGAAGCTGTAGAGATTGTAAAACAGCAGATAACAGCAACAGCTAGAAAAATTGAAAGATATGAGGCACGAATCATCCAATATAAACAAAATCAGCAATTTCGATCAGACCAACGGCGTTTTTATCAAAGTCTTAATGTAAATGGTGACACCAAAAGTGAAAAACCAGAAAAACAGGCCACAGTTGAATTCTGGAAAGAATTGTGGGAAAATGCAAAGGACTACAACAAGGAAGCAAAGTGGATACATGACTTTGAGAAAAGCATTGGCAACAAACAAATGCAAGTATTAGAAATAACAACTGAGATGGTCAAAAATCGAGTTAAAAAGGTAAAGAATTGGACATCACCTGGAAAGGACCAATTACATGGTTTCTGGCTCAAATATCTGACCAGTTTACATGCAATATTGGCCAGGCAACTGAATGAAATTTTACAAAAGGGCCAAATTGATGAATGGTTGACAACTGGAAAAACATACTTGATTCAGAAAGATCCAACTAAAGGAACAACACCTGAAAACTATAGACCAATAACATGCTTGCCAACAACCTTCAAATTACTCACAGGCATTATTGCAGATAACATGATGGATTATTTGGAAACAAACAACATCTTGCCAGTAGAGCAAAAAGGCAACAAAAGAAGGAGCAGGGGCACAAAAGATCAGCTTCTAATTGATAAAATGATATTAGAAAATTGTAAGAACAGAAAAACGAACTTGAATATGGTCTGGATTGATTACAAAAAGGCATTTGACTCACTGCCACATAGTTGGATCATAAAATGCTTAGAAACAACTGGCATTAGCAAAAATATTACATCCTTTACTGAAAAGGCAATGAAACAATGGAGAACTGAGTTGGCAGTAGGGAATGAGAGCTACGGAATGGTTAACATCAAGCGAGGAATTTTCCAGGGTGATTCACTTTCACCTCTTCTCTTCATCATCGCAATGATCCCACTATCAGTAATCTTAAAAAAAATGAAATTAGGCTACCAAACAGCCAAAAAAGCTGAAAAAATTTCGCATTTACTATATATGGATGATTTGAAACTCTATGGAAAGTCAGAAATAGAAATCCAATCATTGACAAATACAGTCCGAGTATTCAGCACCGATATTTCAATGCAGTTTGGCATGGAAAAATGTGCCACTGTATCCATAAAAAGGGGCAAAATCACTGCATCTGAGGGAATTGAAATGCCCAATGGCCAACTAATTAAATGCAAAGAAAATGAAGCCTACAAATACTTAGGCATTCTGCAGTTGGATAACATCAAGCATGGAGAAGTAAAAACTATTGTCAGACGAGAGTACACCAACAGAGTTAGGAAAATTTTGAAATCTAAATTGAATGGTGGAAATACAATCAAGGCCATAAATACCTGGGCAATACCAGTTATAAGATACACAGCTGGTATAGTTAACTGGACACAAGCTGATTTGGACCTTTTGGACCGAAAAACCAGGAAACTAATGACAATGCACTACAGTTTACATCCACGTGGTGATACTGATAGACTATATCTGCCCCGAAAATCAGGTGGCAGAGGATTATTACAAGTGAAGCAAACAGTTGAAGAAGAAAAACATGCACTGGCTGATTATTTAAAAGACACTCAAGAACATCTATTAATCGAAGTAAAGAACAAAAATCTACTGAAGGCCCAACAGACGAAACAAGAATACAGAAAAGATGTGATAAAATCAAGAATGGAGAGTTGGCAGAACAAAGCACTGCATGGCCAATTTCTGGAAAAAATAAAAGATAAAGTGGACAGTGAACAAACTTGGTTATGGTTAACAACAGGTACATTAAAGAAAGAAACAGAGTCACTAATCCTGGCTGCGCAAGAACAAGCTATCCGCACAAATGCCATTAAGGCCAAAATAGAAAAATCCTCTGATGATGCCAAATGCAGACTTTGCAAAGAAGCTGATGAAACTGTTGATCACATACTCAGCTGCTGTAAAAAAATCGCGCAGACTGATTATAAATTGCGGCACAATTCAGTAGCACAAATGATCCATTGGAATTTGTGCAAAAATTATAATATTAAAACAGCAACAAACTGGTGGGAACATCAGCCTGAAAAAGTCACCGAAAATCAGATGGTCAAGATCTTGTGGGATTTCCGTATACAAACTGACAAAATACTGGCGCATAATACACCAGACATCACACTGGTTGAGAAAAATAAGGTCACAATCATAGACATCGCAATACCAGGTGATAGCAGGGTCGCCGAGAAGGAACATGAAAAAATCGCAAGATACCAGGACTTAAAAATCGAAATTCAACGACTATGGCACAAACCAGCAGTGATAATTCCAGTGGTAATTGGCACACTGGGTGCTATTCCAAAAGCACTGGAATTACATTTAAAACAGTTAAAAATTGACAAAATCACCATCAGTCAAATGCAAAAAGCCGCACTGCTTGGATCTGCACGCATATTACGAAAATACGTTACGACGTCCTAGGCCCCTGGGTGGGGCCCGACTAGTAACCAAAGCCAAATCCGGCGAAACAACTGGCCGCTGTGATACAATTGTATAATAATAATAATAATAATAATAATAATAATACAACTGTATTACATGTGTATATATCCCTAGACATAGACAGTACTGTGGGAATTAGCAGAGTGATGGCATGAAGGGAAAAATATTCCTGTGTCTGGTTGTTTTGGCATGCAGTGCCCTATAGCGCCACCTCAAGGGAAGGAGTTGCAACAGTTTATGTCCAGGATGTGAGAGGGTCTGTAGATACTTTCTCAGCCCTCTTTCTGACCCATGCAGTATATAATGGGGATTTTCTTTCTTTATGCATTGAAGATTAATGACACTCTGCAAATCATGGAAAATAGTGATAAAGATATAAGTTGAACATTCCACTCACAATTATACAGTAAGTCTCAAGGATAAAGCCAATCCTGAGAGCTATTTATATACAGTATATCTTATCATCCTCAAAGGTGGCTTAGTGGCTAAGACACTCAACTTCTTAATCAGAAAGGTCAGCAGTTTGGCGGTTCGAATCCCTAGCGTGCATAATGGAGTGATGTCCCAGCTTCTGCCAACCTAGCAGTTCAAAAGCATGTAAAAATGCAAGTAGAAAAATAGGAACCACCTTTGGTGGGGAAGGTAACAGCGTTCCGTGCGCCTTCAATGTTTTGTCATGCCACATGACCACCGAGATATCTTCAGACAGCACTGGCTCTTCAACTTTGAAATGGAGATGAGCACCGCCCCCTAGAGTTGGGAACTACTAGCACATATGTGCGAGGGGAAGTTTTACCTTTACTTTCATCTTCAATATCCCATTATGAAAGAGAGGATGCTCTTAAAGTGTTGGACTACGAAGATATTTGAGTATAGATGTTCCAAGATCTGTTTTCAGATTTACCGTGTAAAAGAAAATATTAATTTTTGAATATATTTATTTAGGCAGGCACTTCGTACAACTGGAGGTTTCTATTTAAATTCCTTGTGTTTAATGGGGGTGGGGATGGTGCTAATTATGAGTAACACCTAAGCAGAAGTGCAACGTGAAGGATTTAATTTCCAAATATCTGTTGCTCCTAAGTAGTAGAACTCCAGGTGACACTCTACCCTGTTGATTTTTCAGCTTCCTGAGAAACAAAATGCCAGCAGAACAAAAGGAAATTTAATCCGCCTTATTTCACACTGATATAGCTAACTTTTCTTTTTTTTTTTCTTCCAGAGGAAAAATAAAAGTAATACCTTCAATAGCATTATTGTCTTCTTTGGTTTCTCACAACTTATGATGTCACCCCTCTCCCTCCTCCACTACCTCCCTCTCCTTCCTCCTCCTCCTCCTCCTCCTCCTCCTCCTCCTCCTCCTCCTCCCCACCTCTCCCTCTCCTTCTCCTTCCTTCTCCTCCCTCCTCCTCCTCCTCTTCTTCTTCTCCTCCTCCTTCTCCTTCTCCTTCTCTCCCTCTCCCTCTCCTTCTCCTTCCTTCTCCTCCCTCCTCCTCCTCCTCCTCCTCCTCCTCTTCTTCTTCTTCTCCTCCTCCTCCTCCTCCTTCTCTTCCTCTTCCTCTTCCTCTTCCTCTCCTTCTCCTTCTTCTTCTTCCTCCTCCTCCTTCTTCCTCCTCTTCCTCTTCCCTTCCCCTCCTCCTTCTCCTTCTTCCATCTCCACATCGTATCTTTTTGCTGCCATCCAGAAGTCATCTGAATTTCTGCACTCACAGATCTGATAATCTTCCCCTATTGCAAACCTTGCGCTTGTTGTTCCTCTGGTCTAGACTGGAGTTCTCTCTTTTTCTCACCTTTGGAGTTATTTGTTTGGGTGTGTTAATTGATGTGGAAAATCAAAACTTATTGATTTTAGTGTAAAAAAAGTCTCAATGACTTCTACAGGCAATTTATCTTTAAGCCAGCAATTCCTTTTGCTTCATAGGTGTAGCAGTTAAGGATAGCATCCTTGAATGTGAAGGCCTTGGGGACCTCTGAAAAAAAAATGAGGAAAATTATAAGTGAATCAACCACTGGTTTTCTCCTAAAAGAGGCTCACCATAAAACATGCAAAGTTTTACGCAGAGTTCTTTTCTAAAGAAGGCAATTTTTTGAGGTAGCCACTTACAGAGTAGTTTGGATTTCTTTAAGTGATTCATTGGGTTATTTTGTTCAAAGGCTTTGTTGCTAGCCATTAATTTACATTTGCTTAGTTCTATGCTCCAAATAAAGGTCAAATGGAATTTATGTCTACCCTATGGGGGAAAACATCACTCAATTGAAGACAACAAGATAGCTTTAGGTAGAAATTTAAATAATACCTTTCACTCACTTCTGGATCAGAACATTTTCAATGTACATACTCAGATATAAATAACAGTGTTGAAAGGGACCTTGGAGGTCTTCTAGTCCAACCCCCTGCTTAGGCAGGAAACCCTATACCATTTCAGAAAAATCATTGTCTCATCTCTTCTTAAAAATTTCCAGTGTTGGGGCTTTCACAACTTCTGGAGCCAAGTTGTTCCACTGATTAATTGTTTTAACCATCAGGAAATTTCTCCTTAGTTCTAAGTTGCTTCTCTCCTTGATTCGTTTCCACCCATTGCTTCTTGCTCTACCCTCAGGTGCTTTGGAGAATAGTTTGACTCCCTCTTCTTTGTGGCAACCCCTGAGATATTGGAAGACTGCTATCATGTCTCCCCTAGTCCTCCTTTTCATTAAACTAGACATATCCAATTCCTGCAACCATTCTTCACCTGTTTCAGCCTCCAGTCCCCTAATCATCTTTGTTGCTCTTCTCTGCATTGTTTCTAGAGTCTCAACATATTTTTACATCATGGTGACCAAAACTGGATGCAGTATTGCAAGTTAATTGATTTTCATCAGTCCAGTCCAATCCATCCCTTAACTAAACAAGAAAATGCTCATATACTTAAATTCATTGAGAAAAGAAAAACTATTACAGATATACAGCAGTTACAATAATAACTATCAAAACTGTTTTAAATATTAATTAACTATACATATGAACTTTCAATATGCTTATTTTCCGCAAACTTCTAGTTGTCATTTCCAAACCTGAATCTCTATAATCACATGGAATAATACAGTGGTGGCCAAAATTGTGAAAACCTTTTGGGAAATGTGTATTTTTGAGGTTTGGTGGCTAATAACACCACTTTTTTTTTTTTGAATAATACCATAAAATTAAATATCAAAGGAAATATAATTTAATTAAGTATTTAATGCAATAAATTTTCTGAAGGTTTTGCTATTAGAATAGCAGTTATAAAGAAGAAAAGTGAAACATGTAGAAAAAATGAGATATACAAAAATTATATCTGACCAATGTCCTCCTCTCAGCTTCAGTACATGACATCACTAACTGAATCCTACTGTGATCTGATTGGCTCATTGCCAAAACAAGATGACACCTGATTGGCTCTCTAGACACTCATGCTCATTGGCTACAATCAGATGAAGGAAACTACCTGATATCAACCCAAGGAAGTTGTGCTTCCTTTTTCTGGTTATTTAGCTATAATATTTCATAGAATAAAGATAATTGAACAAACCTTGTTGCATTACGTTCTTGATTAAATTATCTTTCCATTGATATATAATTTTATGGTACTACTCCAAAAACAAACGTGGTGTTATTAGCCATCAAACCTCAAAAATATTGTACACTTTTTCCAAAAGGTTTCCACAATTTTGGCCACTAATGTACAGGGCGGGGCATAACCTTTTCCTAGGGGGTCACAGCAACACTTGTAATAACAACACAAATAATTCATACACCATTCGAAAGCCCATCAAAAACTGAGTTTATTGACACGATTTAATAGTCAGTATGACCACCATTAGCCCTTCGAACAGCATTCAAACGAGGTGGATAAGAACACAACAAATCTTCAAACAGTTCCGTTCGATTTTCCAGATTTTCCAGAGGGCGGGGCATAACCTTTTCCTAGGGGGTCACAGCAAGATCGACAGCAGTTTACAACTTCCGCGACACCTCATTTTAAAGCCCATAAAAAACTGAATTGAATGAGCTATTAAATGTTAAATTTGTTTCGGTTGAAACTTTGAGAATGAATTTGGAAACTGTTTTGAAAAATCTGGAAAATCGAACGGAACTGTTTGAAGATTTGTTGTGTTCTTATCCACCTCGTTTGAATGCTGTTCGAAGGGCTAATGGTGGTCATACTGACTATTAAATCGTGTCAATAAACTCAGTTTTTGATGGGCTTTCGAATGGTGTATGAATTATTTGTGTTGTTATTACAAGTGTTGCTGTGACCCCCTAGGAAAAGGTTATGCCCCGCCCTGTACTATGGGATCTGAGCATCAATATTTTTGCATTAATTGTCTTCTTGAACTGTAAAAGTTTGTATTACAAATTACTGGTGCTGTGCTAACTTCCCAGCAAGTGAAAATTATAAATGCAAATAAAAACAGCATCTGGAATAACTTTAAGGATGATGGAGGAGTCAGTTTAAAAAAAGGAAAGTTTATCATAATCTTTAAAACTGCTATATGAAAGTTCACCGACTCCATTTTTATTGACAAAACTCTTGAACAAAGAAGTGGGAGGCATAAATAATCTTTTCTCCTCTTAGCTTTTGTCAACAGAGAGGAGCCAATTCAATATTATAACAATCACGCTGTGTATGTAAACTACACTCTGATTTTAACTTCTACTCTAGTAAGAGCTATTCTTGCATTCTTCCACAGCGCTTTGTAAAGTGCTGGCCTTGATGGTGAATAATAGGGTTCTGCACGCATTAGGAATTATTTAGAAAATAAATAAATAAATTGTGAACATTAATGTCAATACGTATTTCTCAAGGACATATCTTGCCAGACTAATCTCATATCACATTTTTGATGGGATAGCATCTTTAATAGACTTGTGGGAAAGTTGTAGACCTAACTGATTTTGATTTTAGCAGAGCATTTTACCAAATATCCCACACAAAGCAGGAAATTAGTTAAGTGTAGGGTAGTGGAAGGAAGCACTTCCTCTCTGCTAATATTCTAGAAATTTATTCATCATCATCATAATCTTTTAAAAAACCCATAATCTCTTAAATGGAGCTAGCAGGGTGTTTAATGGCCGGACACCCTTCCTGTCACCAATGCAGAGTTTTGTTCAGTGGATATACTCTCATTGTGCCCAGAGAGAGAAATATCTGCCTCTACCCAGGATCAAACTCACAACCTCCTGATTGTGAGGTGACAGCTTCACCTCTAGGCCACTGTGCCACGCCATTCTAGAAATTGATTATTTAATGTATTTAATTTATATTCGGTTATTTCTCAGAACCTTTGGAAAATTGAGAAATAATTCTGAATATCTAATAGAGTAGGGAAGTTTGAATCATAAAAACAACTTTTGCAAATAAAAATAGAAAAATAAATAAAAGCAAAGATAGTGCAATAGTGATAGAAGTCTTGGGTGCATTGCCATAAAATCTGTAGCACTATTTAAACACCGTTGGGCTGAATTAATCACTACCAGTCAATTGCAAAACACAGCTTGCATTCTGTGGCAATACCTCTAACACCATCAAACCATCTGCTTATCCCAGGTCCTTGGAAAGGATTCAATAGGTGGGTAAAAATGCTAAATGCAGTCCAAATAATCTACCATTAACTTCTACTTTCATATGTCTCCCAATCACTTCTGCTAGATATTTCATATTCCCAATGTTTTTCCCCCAGTAGTGGATAAACAATTCCATTCAGTGAAAAAAAAAATCCTTGTAACAATATATGTTTTGGGGATATTATTATGCATTTCTTCACAAACTACATTTTTATAAGTACGGTACTTTCCCTAATATGGATTATTGGTAGAAAGGTGTTTACCATGCAATTCTTTCTCTCTCTCCCATCTTTCTCATTCTTCCCTCCCTCCCCCCCTCTCTCTGTATCATCTGTACACGTACACACATACTTATTTATCATTAAAATAGTCTGCAGATTTCCATAATCTAAACATTTTGAGTCTATAAGCATTACCTCTGAAAATTGATTCAAAAATCAGGAAAAGAAATATTACTCTAATTTGTTTTGTACTAGAGAAGAAAATCTGGTAACATTTGTATTAAATAAAACCAACAAATGAATACATTTCTAGCTAAAGCAGTTTTCCTCCAACTTGATCTTTGAATTGAATTGAATTAGTTTACCTTTAAGACTACTAATCATGTTTAGTAATAGTTTAGTAATTGCATGATTTTACTGTTTCCACTGTTTATATTTGCTGTTATATTTTGAACAAATTTAATTACTGTACCTTGCTCAGAATACACAGGGTGGACATAAGTATTGTATACAAATAAATTCTCTCTCTCTCTCTCTCTCTCTCTCTCTCTCTCTCTCTCTCTCTCTCTCTCTCTCTCTCTCTCTCTCTCTCTCTCTCACACACACACACACACACACACACATAAGGATTTTGTGTTTTCTAATCTAATCATAAAGATGCAGCATAAGATACTTAATTGGCCCAAGTAACTAACATTATCGGATATTTTTTTGAATTGCTCCTGTTATTGTATTTATATAAAACATTTTCTGCTTAAGATATATTCAGATAATTTTATGCATTATTATTGACTGAATAAATGATTTAAAAAAATCAAGCTGGCCATACAGTTCTTCTAAAATAAATACTTATGAATATGACTGTTCTTACTTATTTAATGTATAAAACAATGCAAGGAAATTGTGTTTTGCAAGGGAGAAAAAATCTTCAACGTGGTCATGTAAATGCTTTGAAATGGATATAAGTAAATCACATCACTTATTGTCAGAATATAGACAGTGCCTAAACAAATAAGCTGCAGCAGATGTTATGTTCTTGGCTCTCTGTTTTCCTAAACAAATTCGCTTTAGTGTTAGGTTAGAATAATACAACGTTCCTACTTTCAAAAGACATTTATTTAAATAGGCTGAATTAATTATATAGCCTCGAGACACTTTAATTTTACCAAGTGAAAGGAGGAGGGGAAAAAAATATCTAGCACACTGTTATATATTGAAAAGAAGAATTAGGAATAATGGGACAAGCTATTCATGTTGATGAATCTTGAGCTGAAATAGTATCAGAGATGCGTTGACTGATTTTACAAGAATAGGGCCATCTAAAGTCATCGTATTAGTCAGAAAATGGGAATCAAATATAAAACCTCACTGCTTTATCTCAGCGGCGAGACAATTATTAGCAAAATAGCGCTGTATAAAATTGAGAATTTCCAGGGAGAACTAAAAATAAGTGGTGACCTCTAACTACTGCATCAACTAATCTAGTCAATTTTCTTTGTCACCCACATTATTCTTTTCCAGTTCTGTTAAAAGTAATTGATGTTTTGTATTTTTGTCGATGAAGACCGGGATTTTAAACAACCAAGGGTATATCCCTGAAATACTTTCATTTAAGCCATTTGTGAATCAGGAAATCTCTCTGATACTTTGTGGAGATATCAAGATCCCTCTAGGATACAATTTTCTCAAGTTCAGTTTAACGTTCCACTAAAGATAAAATGAGATATGATCTTTGGCAAAGGTATTTGATCCTCTGCTACTATTTGAACCATGTTCCCTCCCTTTTTTCCACTATCAGAAGTATTTAAGTTTTTTTTAAAAAAAATCTCTTTTAATATATGCTGAGTAAATAACCTGGCCTCCTCTAGTTACATCGCTCAAATCTCTGACCATTCACCATTGACCATGGATTGTATGAGGGGTACATGGTCCCAACTATCTTGGAAATTTTGAATTATCTATCCCTGTGAATAAGAGCTGTATATTATACATTCATTTTCCCAATTCAGAGCAGTGAAAAATTTAACTATAGACCGAAAAGGAAAGCTATAGACTAAACTATAGACCAAAAATCACAGACCAAAGACTATCACTCTGCTAAAGAAATAATTCCCTCAACACTGTCAAATTATTCACTAAGGCTTCATTACTATTACTATTAGTCTTCTCATCATTCCTATCACCCATCTTCTCCCACTTATGACTGCAGGACTGTAACTTTGTTGCTTGTATCCTTACGATTTATAAGGATATTGATTGTTTCCTGATTGCTTATTTGTACCCCATGACTATTAGCATTTATGCAAATATAATAATTTCTAATATTTTCAAATGGCACAAAATATCTCTCTAACAATATACGTTTTGAGGATATTATTACACATTTCTTCACAAACTACATTTTTATAAGTACCATATTTTTTCGGAGTATAAGACGTACTGGAGTATAAGATGCACCAAGATTTTGAAGAGGCAAATTTTAAAAAAAAGTTTTTGCACTCTGCAGACCTCCCCAAAATAGCCTGTTTTCATTAAAAAAAAGAGGCAAGCGTAGCCTTTAGGAGACTTGTAGAGTGCTCCTGGGGGTTGCCCCCCCCAAAATGAGCAACAAATTGCCCATTTTTCGCTCATTTTTGCCCTCCACAGCCCCCAGGGGCACTCTGAAAGCCTCCTAAAAGCTACATACCACCATTTTTGCAAAGGGGGTGGGGTTTCAGGAGGCCAAAAGTGCTGTATTCAGTGTATAAGATGCACCCAGATTTTCAGCCTCTTTTTTGAGGGAAAAAGGTGCATCTTATACTCTGAAAAACACAGTACTTTTCCTAATCTCTCTCTCTCTCTCTCTCTCTCTCTCTCTCTCTCTCTCTTTCTCTCTCTCTCTCTCTCTCTCTCTCTCTCTCTCAATCTCTCTCTCTCTCATACACACACACAGAGTACATACATACAATTTACATCCCTAAAATTTACATGCTGCAAATAAATCTGCTAAGCCTACACTTTGCTGAAGAAACATGTAAATTATTTGACTGAGTGAAAGCGACATTGTAATCCTCTCATCCTATTTCTGTCTTTTTATTTTTACACCTGAAATAGAATTCTAGCTTAATAAAAAAAAAAGAGAGAGAGAGAGAGAGAGAAAGATACTTCCGGCCTGGGAGAATAATTCAAAGATAAATACCATGCATCCACCATCCCAAAAGGCTAGCCTCAAGGGAAATTTAGTCGCACAGTTCAAATAATTTGACATATGTCTGGTAACTGTTAGCTAAAACAGACATAAAGGGAATTCTCCATACATTGAATAATCATCATTACAGGGAGCTTTAGTTTTGGGTCTGTGTGGACCACTTACTTCAAGAACAATTCCTTCATTATTACAGGATCTAATCTACGCCTGTATAATGAAGGTAGTGACCTGCATAAATTTTGCTCCGTATTAGTATATCTCTTTGATTTTTAAACCACTTGAAATAAAGCTTTGACAGAACTCATGCAAGGAGCTAGTGCAGAAGGCACATTACCTGTAGCGTGATAATATGGCACAAATGCTTTCCCCCCCAAATAATGTGTGTTATTTGTGTGAGGATAAGGCAACCTACAGTATTTGAATTCATCATGACTTCCACCAGAACCAGAAAAATAAAATAAAATTATGCTACAGTGGATTGTGCTACACTCCTGAGTTACTTTATGTTCTATTTATTCCAAAAGAAAGAAAGAAAGAAAGAAAGAAAGAAAGAAAGAAAGAAAGAAAGAAAGAAAGAAAATCTAAATTGATTGGAGGCAATTCTTTAGAATCTTTTTGCATTATGAATTCATTATGACTTCCACCAGAACCAGAAAAATAAAATAAAATTGTGTTACAGTGGATTTATGTTACTTTATGTTCTATTTATTCCTTTAGAAAGAGAAGAAAGAAAGAAAGAAAGAAAGAAAGAAAGAAAGAAAGAAAGAAAGAAAGACAGAAAATCTAAATTGATTGGAGGTAATTCTTTAGAATCTTTTTTGCATTATGAATTCATTATGACTTCCACCAGAACCAGAAAAATAAAATAAAATTGTGCTATTAAATCCACTGTTACTTTATGTTCTATTTATGTTCTTTCTATTTATTTCTTTAGAAAGAGAAGATTAAGAAAGAAAGAAAGAAAGAAAGAAAGAAAGAGAAAGAAAGAAAGAAAGAAAGAAAGAAAGTCTAAATTGATTGGAGGCAATTCTTTAGAATCTTTTTGCATTATGAAAAGTAAAATCCTGCATTTCTGCTCCATCCTGTACCTAAACTAGACAGTGCAAAACAAATAAAGTTACAGAGATATTTTCTCCCACAGGAATTTGAAAATCACCCAAAATTATTTGCCTTCAATCATCTCGGTCTTTGAAACAAAATATTGGAAGACATTCTTTGCTTTGCCAGCTGCAAGACTCGACATGAACTATAACATAATATAAACTGGAGTCAGAAAAAGAAACAAGAAGAAATGAATGATACATAAAGCAGATGTGTGAATGTTACATGGGTTATAAGTCTTACATGCTGCAGTGGGCAATACTCAATAAATAAATACACAAAACTCTCACTAAATATTCGAACTAAAACCAGACCATCTTAACTCATTGCTCTGAATGGGACCAGCTGTGACTCCTCACAGCGTTAACATATTTATTGTATAGTGTGATTACATTTTGATCCTATCCTATGAAGAAGAATCCTCATCTGTTAGTTCATGCCCATGGTGCAGCTAAATTGGTTTCTTGGAAAATATCTTGAAATACCATGACTTTAAAAGATGGTGGGAAGCTTTCAGTAACTCAGAGAAGTCAGGGAAAACAATCACTTGACACTGTGCTTATCTGGAAGGGCTATTGAACCAAAAGAAGATGAACATAAGGAGAGTGGGGGGATTGTGGTTGTTTTAAAACTGAGTTTAAAAAAATGCATTTTTGTTGACATTATGAGGAACAGATGCATACTGTTTGTCAGTATCTACTCATTGTGCCTATGAAAACGTACAAATGTGGCATTTAAATTTCTTATTCAACCTGAACCAAACTACCTACTGATATCTCTTAGTGTTTCTCATCCTGTTATTAGTTGCAAAGTCGTGACTGACCCATTGCGACGCCATGGACAATGTTCTTCTAGGCATTCCAGTCCTCTACCATCCTCTGGAGTCCATTTAAGCTCACACCAACTGCTTCAGTACCAACTGCTTCAGTGACTCCATCCAGCCACCTCATTCTCTGTCATCCCATTCTTCTTTTGCCTTCAATCTTTCCCAGCATTAGGCTCTTCTCCAGGGAGTCCTTCCTTCTTATTAGGTGGCCAAAATATTTGAGTTTCATCTTCAGGATTCAGCCTTCTAAAGAGCAGTCAGGGTTGATCTCCTCTAGGACTGACTGGTTTGATTGCCTTGCAGTCCAAGGGACTCACAGGAGTCTTCTCCAGCACCATAGTTGATAGTTGGTGCTCAGCCTTCCTTATGGTCCAATTTTCACAGCCATACATTGCAACTGGAAAAACCATCCTGACCTACCTTAAATGGTTTTTGATGTGATGATAACAAGAAGGATGAGCCTTTGTAAGTTGCCTTAAGTCCTTGGATAAAAGAGAGAATAAACATCTATTCAATAATAAATGCTAATCTCAGTTCCACAGCAACTTAATAGCATAATCAATGTATTTTAGTTTGCGTGTATATGAGTACATGAGCTGGACATATTCACCTATTAAATTGTCTCTTATACTTTCCATCCTAATAGTTGAAGTTATACAGACAAATAAAAAATAGGGATATTATTTAAAAAGACATCACAATTATTATTCCTGTGTACAGGATAGTTTTTCCTCTTTCCTATTTAAAGCAATCACGTCTAGCTTGCTAGATTTTTTTTTCTAAAATTATATATTTGCTGTTCTTCTTTGCATAATGTGCTGCTTATTGGGCTTGAGATATAGAAGGGGAGGGAGAAAATGTATACCTTTATCCCAACCAAAATATACAACTATAGGCTTGGTTAGTTACTAAAATAGATAGCCTATATAGCATTTGGCAAGCATTTTGAAAAACAAAACAAAAATCAATACTTCTGATTCCACTGGTGGGAAAAGTTAGAGAACAAAATTGTAATTATCTGTGAGGATCATTTGTATAGTACAAAAATCCTGAAGATTATATTTTTCAGTCATTTCAAACACGTATAAAGATCCAATGGAAAGTACTTATGAATACTTTAGCTCTTCTCATTCAGTTATTCTTGAGCTTCAAGGAGGTAGAGGAGGTGTCAAACTCACAGCCTGTGGGCTGGATGCATCCTACACTGGCCACACCCATGCCCAGTTTAGCAAAGGGAGAAAAAGTCACAATGCATCATGTGACAACACTGTGATGATGAAAGTTTGACACCCCTGAGGTAGAGAATGGTAGTTCCTTTCATCATCTACTACTGTTGTGGCCCAGCAGGAGCCGTTGGAGCTGCCAACAGACTCCGACAGCAAGGGGCCCTCTGAGTTGGCTCTGGAGGATGTGGAAGACCCTGGACAGGGTTCCGACTCCGAGCAGGGTGCAGAGAGGCTGGTTGGCCACCAAGAGGCACCTGAGCCTTGGACCAGTGGGTAGGAGACAATGGAGAGTGATCCGGATGCCAGTAGTGTGTTGTTCCTGGATGCCCAGCACCGAAGAGCTAATAGGCGTCAGGAGCAGTTGCGCAAGTACAGGAGGTAATTGCACTCAGCTGGTGGTCATTAGGCTCCTCTCCAGACTATAAAAGGACTGCTTGTGCACATGCCCCTCTTGTAGAAGTCAACGCAGGAACTAATGTCGGAGAACATTATTGTGAGCTTGGTAGACTGGATTGCTGCCACGGCTTATCTGTGTTGGATTGCTGCCAAGGACCTGTCTGTCTGTTAATTAAATGCCCTAACTTATCTTTGGCTCGGAGTGTGTTGGTGTGGGACGAGGGGGGGTCAGAACAACTACCACTCAACAGAATAAGAAAATAACAGAGTTGGAAAAAAGGTCTTCTAATCCAACTGCCTGATTAAATTATACCATTTGCCACAAATGATGGTCCAATCTTTTCTTAAAACCTCCAGTGATGGATCACCTACAATGTCTGAAGGCAAACCATTCTACTGTTTAATTGTTTTGTCAGGAAATTTCCCCTTAATTTTTGGTTGGTTCTCTCTTCGATACGTTTCCATTCTTTGCTTCTAGTTCAGATGTCACAATATCTGTGATCCGCAACTCTGGGTCATCACATTGACTACCTCAATGCAAACCAAAGCAGCAGACTAGAGTAGAATAGAATAACAGAGTTGGAAGGGACCTTGGAGGTCTTCTAGTCCAACCCCCTGATTAGGCAGGAAGCCCTACACCACTTCAGGCAAATCATTATCCAATCTCTTCTTAAAAGCTTCCAGTGTTAGAACATTCACAATTTCTGGAGGCAAGCTGTTCCGCTGATTAATTGTTCTGTCAGGAAATTTCTCCTCAGTTCTAAGTTGCTTCTCTCCTTGATTAGTTTCCACCCATTGCTTCTTGTCTTGCCTCAGGTGCTTTGGAGAATAGCTTGACTCCCTCTACTCTGTGGCAACCCGTGAGATTAGTTCCTCTGTGTGGGATCCAATGAGATCGGTGTTGACTGATTATTACGCATTCTCCGCTATTTCTATGCAGATGAAACAATTCCTCCATTTCCCCCCCCTCAAAAAAATCCAAATTAAAATACTGAAGGGTGCATTGTGCATCCACGTGTCTCCATGTGCTTCGATGATCTAGTCGTGCAATTTTATATTTCTGTTTTAAATTACATTTCATCCTTTATTTCAAATAAATAAAAAAAGTTTCCTTTTAATGCTAGGATTACAAATGTAGCACAAATACAACACAAATGTAACAAAGACAACAGTAAAAATATTGGGTTTCTGTCTGGATGGTCTCTTGTGACAGAGCCAATAGACAGAGAGAGGAAGCAGTAGGCTTCCTCCCATATTTAGGCATACCAGGGGTTGTGACGCTAAATGCATACCTATTTCCCTGGTTCAGCTGATAAAGGAGGAGAACACATACACATACACACACACACACACACACACACACACACACACACACACACAAATACTTTTCTAACTTTCTTCCGTGATGCCTGCTTTCCGGCACAGAGTATTTGATCCTGTTTGAACATCCTGCAAATAGACTGAAAGCCATTTCAATGGTGGCGACTCTGAGAAGGCTATGATTGGACTCCAGGGGATGATTAGGTAGAAGATATCAATGCCATTATATCGTCATGCCAAACCTGATCCAAGGAAGCAAAGCAAGGTCAAAGCTGTGAGTCATTCCTTTCTTTCTTTCTTTTTTGAAACGCTACCTATCTTGTTGGTTATGGCTTTGAAATGTCAATGGTAAATGATACTACTCAGTGAGGAAGGATTCTAATTTCTCAGAGATCAATTAAATTCCCTAAGGTTCTGGATGGGGGGGGGGGCTAAAGAAGGAAGTTCAACCTTTATTTCTTGAAGAACTTTTTTTTTTTTTTTTTGCAAATTAATAGATGGCAACTGCAATAACAATGTTGCTGGGTGAACAGGGGTTCGTCAGGAAAGGGCAGGCATTAAGAGCACGCTTGCATATTTAATGGGTTTAAAAGGAAAGGTTAAATGAAATATTTAAAGTTACATTCTTACGGCTATAAAAGTTCAGCAAATTACATATGCCATGCAATCCAGGTATCTCAATGTTACCCCGTGCGATTTCTGATAGCTGGATGCAATTTCACATTTTGGGTTGGGGTCACATAGTCAGAACAATATATTATAGTTAAGGATTGCCTCCTGTTTGCTGGAACCTATTGATTGCTACTGAAGTTTTTATGCTTGAAATTAACCCTACTATGGTTTTGTTGGATTTATTCTTACGGAAGTATGCATAAAAAGCCTCACCTTAATAAGTACTCCTAAAGTGGTCTCTTGTATATGACATTTACCCTGATGTAGCAGATGGATGCTGTCTGTATTTGCAGCTATGGCAAATCTAGACAGCATACTAAAAAGTAGAGACATCACCCTGCCAACAAAAGTGTGTATGATTTTCCAGTTGCAATGTATGGCTGTGAAAGTGGGACCATAAGAAAGGCTGAGCGCCAAAGAATTGAGGTCTTTGAACTATGGTGCTGGAGGAGACTCCCGCGAGTTCCTTGGACTGCAAGGTGATACATCAGTCCAAGAGGAGATCAACCCTGATTGTTCTTTCAAAGGCCAAATCCTGAAGATGAAACTGAAATACTTTGGCCACCTAATGAGAAGGAAGGACTCACTGGAGAAGAGCCTCATGCTGGGAAAGTTTGAGGGCAAAAGAAGAAGAAGGGGATGACAGAGAATGAGGTGGCTGGATGGAGTCACCGAAGCAGTTGGCGTGAGCTTAAATGGACTCTGGGAGATGGTAGGGAACAGGAAGGCCTAGAGGAACATTGTCCATGAGGTCACGATGGGTCGGACATGACTTTACAGCTAACAACAAAGGAGATAAACAATAGCAATAGCAATAGCAATAGCAGTTAGACTTATATACCGCTTCATAGGGCTTTCAGCCCTCTCTAAGTGGTTTACAGAGTCAGCATATTGCCCCCAACAACAATCCGGGTTCTCATTTTACCCACCTCGGAAGGATGGAAGGCTGAGTCAACCCTGAGTCGGTGAGATTTGAACAGCCGAACTGCAGAACTGCAGTCAGCTGAAGTAGCCTGCAGTGCTGCATTTAACCACTGCGCCACCTCGGCACAAGTTCTATACCTGACCCAAAGGTCCTTTTTAGGAGGCAACTGGACATTCCTATTTTTTTCTTTTGAAGATGTTTTGCTTCTCATCCAAGAATCCAATATGCCTTATTTACGAAGCCAGTTGGGTGACCTTGACCCAGTCCCCTTCTCTCAGCCCTTGGAAGCAAGCAATGGCAAACCACTTCTGCAAAACCTTGCCAAGGAAAGTGCAGAAACTAATTTAACAACCCTCAGAAGTCAATATTGACTTGAAGGCAAACACACACACACACACACACACACACAGATACACACACACACACACCACAAAAAAAGATAAGAGTGTCTTTCTGTGTGAAAATATTAAATGTAGCACATCAAATGCCCTGTATAGGAAAACACACAAGCCTTTTTGCATAATCTTACTGTATGCTTTATTGGAATAATTAACTGCATAATTAAGCAGTTCACATAATTAACCTGTGGAAGAGAGGTTGTATTGGTAACTTATAATTTGGAGGACTGGATAAATTCATGGAAGATATTTGAGCATTGGTTAGATGCAGCAGGCCCCCAAATACCATATATAGGGAAAGTCTGCAGAGGGACAATGCCTCCTTTGTCTGAAGAACAATTGCTACCAACCTGCCTTCCATTGAGGACCTGTATACTGCATGAGTCAAAAAGAGGGCTGTGAAAATATCTACAGACCCCTCGCATCCTGGACATAAACTGTTTCAACTCCTACCCTCAAAATGACACTATAGAGCACTTCACACCAGAACAACTAGACACAAGAACAGGTTTTCCCCTCATGCCACCACTCTGCTAAACAACTAATTCCCATAACACTGTCAAACTATTTACTAAGACTGTATTACTATTAGTCTTCTCATCCTTCCTAGTACCTATCTATTTCCCCTTATGACTATATCTATGTTGCTTGCATCTTTACCACTTATATTGGTTTTTATTGTTTCCTAGTATGATTTGATTGCTTATTAGTAACCTATGACTATCACTAAGTGTTGTATCTTATGATTCTTGATGAATATATTTTTTTATTTTTTTCTTTATGTACGCTGAGAGCATATGCACCAAAGACAAATTCCTTGTGTGTCCAATCACACTTGGCCAATGAAGAATTCTATTATATTCCTGTTCTGACCCCCCTCCTTGCTCGTTCAGAAACGACAGCCACATACAGCTTGCAAAGGAATGTCTTTATCAGTCCCGGCTTTTGCTGGCTGCGAGCCCAAAATAGACATAGATAAATTCTCTGGCAAAAAGTTAAACAGCAAATGCAAAAACAAACTCTTACAGCAAACCAGGTTTATATAAATAAATCACTTATCCAAGTGGTTTCTCTGAATCATGAACACGAACTGGGAACCTAGACTAGAACAGGAACGGAATGAACGAAAGTTGACTTCTGCAACTAGGGCGTGGCACCATCAGTCTTTTATCCACAGGAGGAGATCCTTAACGAGCCACAGCTGCTTGTTATCTTCTCCTGTGAGCATCTTGAAACCACTCACTGATAGCAGCTCCAAAGGCTCGTACCGAGCCACAACATATTCCATTACATCGTTTCACAAAGGTTCAAACCAGGGTTAACTAAGTATTTGGAAGTTTGAAACATTTTACCCATAAAAAAGTGATTTTTGATTTAATTTGGGGGTTGGAAAAAAACAAATATTAGAAATATTAGAAATATTAGCACTTGAGGAAGAAAATCCAGGCAGCCCATCACCTATTCATATTTAGCCTAGTGTATGTAACATAAATATATAAATAATCAATTGATACTTTGCCTATTTTGCTACTTGAATGCTCCCAACATGCTGATACAGACCTGGGAAGAAGTTTCATTTTAACAGGATTTATTTTTGAATATGTATGTTGTCCTTGAAAGCATCAGAATGAAACCTGACTATGACTACTGCTTGGATTTAACCCCAGGTAAATTAGAAGTGCAAAGTGTAATCAATACATCAAGAAGAATGTATTAAAAATAACACTGACCTTCGCATTGACCCAAGGTCAACATTGACAGGGTCCCACTTATTTTAACAATATAGTTAGAAGTAAGAATTTAAACACAAATTGTTAATTGCACACACACACACACACACACACACACACAAACACACAAACACACAAACACACACCAAAAACCTATTCTATTCTCTTTTTTCCTCATTTCCTGAAGATCGGTTGTATAATTCCTACATGTGAAGGTGAATTTCATAATTATTGCTGGCCCCGAAATTTAAATGTGATTAATTGGTAGGGGAGGGATGAGGGGGAGGAAAGGATCAGAACTGAATCAAAGTCAAATTTAAAATTTAAATTTAGAATTGGTACCCCGGTTGAACAGTTTGTGGTGATAATGGCACACAGTTATTAAAGATGTATACTGAAACGTGTGTCTTTAACATATCACTGCCCATTCATGGATAGCATCATTGCCTAGTTTAGTCAGTTGGTGGCACTAGATCAGTTCTGTTTTACTTTTTTATTCATTATTTCTTTTTGTTTTTTGTTTGTTTTGCTTAAGAAGAAGCAGTACGTCTGGCTTCCTTCTAATGAGCGGAATATCTTTGAAAACTTGCACAATGCCTATTAAACCCCACAATAGTTAATTTAATCTCCAGGTCAAATATAACTGGACAGTAGAACTGAAGGAGAAACAGGCAGAATCATGCTAATACCTCAAGCTCCCTATTTTATGGGAAACAGCATTATATATATATATATATATATATATATATATATATATATATATATATATATATATATATATATATATATATATATATATATATATATATATATATATATATATATATATATATATATATATATATATATATATATATATATATATATATATATATATATATATATATATATATATATATATATATATATATATATATATATATATATATATATATATATATATATATATATATATAATCATTTATTGTGACTTCTCCCAACAGGATTCAAATCCAAGCTAGCAGAGTTGAATTACATGCCTTGAGATTTTATCCTTGAGAATCTGATAACCTTCACACAAACAGGACTTCTTTTCTTTGATTAATTCTGGGGCAGACAAAGTCATTTAAAATTTTTCTTTTGTCTGATTTGGAAAGTAAGTCTCCATTATGTGGGAATGTTTGCCATCTTTGAATAATTTAGAGTAGAGTAGAGTAGAATAGAGTAGAGTAGAGTAGAGTAGAGTAGAGTAGAGTAGAGTAGAGTAGAATAGAATAGAATAGAATAGAATAGAATAGAATAGAATAGAATAGAATAGAATAGAATAGAATAACAGAGTTAGAAGGGATCTTGGACGTCTTCTAGTCCAACCCCCTGCTTAGGCAGGAAACCCTACAGACAAATGGTTATCCAACATCTTCTTAAAAACTTCCAGTATTGGAGCATTCATAACTTTGAGAGGCAAGTTGTTCCCCTGATTAATTGTTCTAATTCACAGGAAATTTCTCCTTAGTTCTAAGTTGCTTCTCTCCTTGATTAGTTTCCACCCATTGCTTCTTGTTCTACCCTCAGGTGCTTTGGAGAATAGTTGGACTCCCTCTTCTTTGTGGCAGCCCCTGAGATATTGGAACACTGCAATCATGTTACCCCTAGTCCTTCTTTTAATTAAACTAAACATACCCAGTTCCTTTAACCGTTCTTCATATGTTTCAACCTCCAGTCCCCTAATCCTCTTTGTTGCTCTTCTCTGCACTCTTTCTAGAGTGTCAACATCTTTTTTACATTGTGGTGACCAAAACTGGATGCAATATTTCAAATGTGGCTTTACCAAGGCATTATAAAGTGATATTAACACTTCACATGATCTTGATTCTATCCCTCTGTTATTCTTCTACTCATCCTGCCTTTTTATACAATATCAGTTTATTGGAAATACAATCTACATGTTTATATCTATCTGTCTGTCTGTCTGTCTGTCTGTCTGTCTGTCTGTCTGTCTGTCTATCTATCTATCTATCTATCTATCTATCTATCTATCTATCTATCTATCTATCTATCTATCTATCTATCTGGTGAGCAGTGCTATTTTAAATCATGTCAATGAATGGAATTTCTGTGAATAGTATAGGAGCAATGAATAACTAGGAAGAACAAGATAATCTTGTAGTTTTACATATGATAGGTTGGATCAAGGAATAAACGTTCTCTGATCTTGTTTTCAGAGGCACAAAACACTGTAAATAACACCAAAAACTCTTCTTTCATATTTTAGCTCTGTTGTTTTTAAGAATGTTAAAACCGAAAAGGTTGTCTATACATCACAAAAAAATGTAGCTTTGAAATGTGACTTTCAGGATTCAGATCTCTTTGTTCACTGTGTATAGTTAGAAACGCCGGCATCCATCTCAATAGTAGTTGGAATTTTGATGAAGCATTAATATAATTCCATGGGCGGGGTGGAATAACTCTGTTCTAAAGCTTCTTGTTGCAGCAGGAGAACCAGAAAATACAGGTTTCAATTAAATATGAAATATTTGCATTGATTTGGAACACTATTGCCAGACCAATTCTCGAACACAGCTCGTCTGTCTGGAATCCGCACTGTATATCGGACATTAACACAATTGAGTGAGCCCAATCCCTTATGCCACCAGACTTGAAATTTTGGGCTTGGACAGCCTAGAACTATGCCACCTATGATCTGACCTAAGTGTAGTACACAAAATTATCAGCTACAACATCCTAAGTAAGTAACTTCCGGGAACAGCGAAGGGCCCACCCGCCCGCCCGCGTTCCTTACCTGGTTTTGACGAGTTCTGCGCTTCCACGCAGGCGCAGGATGCATACAGCACCTGCGCGATCCTCCAGGAGCAGCTGGAGCATCACACAGACGCTAGTATGCATGCGTGCGCTGTGCGCGTACACGAGGACGCCGACGGCCCCGTTCCAACTGAACCGGTTGGAACAGGGTGAGAAACCCACCCCTGCTGATTCTGTTATTACATCCTCAAACCCACAAAACTTTAACCTTAGACTGTCTACTGTTGAACTCATCCCATTCCTAAGAGGTCAGTAGGGGTGTGCATAAGTGCACCAGTGTGCCAAACATCCATGTCCTACTGTCCCCATTTATTTGTACCCATTTGCTGTGTTCTTATTCATGTTTATTCTTACTCCTGTTCTCTTGTACATGAGTGACATGCTAATTAAATGAATAAATAAAAGTAAATAAATTTGGCATTTGTGACGACCGGAAACTTCTCTGATATTCTCTTTAACCAAACACTAACAAATTGAATTTAGCTTATCTTAGTGTCCTAGATCCTACCAGTAGTCTTAAAGCTCCTTGCTTTTTTGTTTTAATGTTGTCCTTGAAAATTTTCCTGTTGTAAAATATTGTCTGGGAATTGCCCCAGCAATGGTGGTGATGCTCCCTTCCAGATCAAACCGTTTCCAGTGGAGTCTGGAAGAATGGAACATAATTGGAAATATGAAGAATCTGCTTTTAATGAAAGGAATTCTTGCAGGACTCTAAAATTAATCAAAATATCTGAGAAGATGACTGATTGAAATGCATGCCAATTGGGAATAAAGCTTTGAGGGTTGACTAATATTGTATACTTAGCCTGCAAAACGTATCCTCCATTGAGCAGAATCCAAGTTTTCCACCAAAGTTTTTTTGGGAAGTTAGCACCCACTCCTCTCCTAGAAAAAATCAAATGTTTTAGGAAATATTAAAAGGGCAGAATATTTTCCCCTAAAAAGGGGGCAGAAACTCACCCCCACCACCTTTGTCAATGGGCCATTAAGGCCTGGGCCAGTCTATTCTACATAACAAAGGTCTACCTCCTTTAGGCAGAGCCATAAAAGGAATGCCAAAGCCCTTTCATTACATCATCACCCAGCAAGGCTCAACCAAGCTGGGGACTCAAAAGACAACTTACAAAGTTACCCCTGCATGGCCCCATGGGTGTCTGATAACCAATCAGAATACCAGCTCAAATTCAAAAGCCCAGAGAGGGGATAAAACCTGGGACTTTCAGCATCTCTGCCTTTTTTTCTTCTTCGTCCAACATCTTCAAGGCATGTGATCCTGTTCATCAACAAACCTTCTTTCCAAGCAGAGTGAATGAATCCAGCGTCTTTCCCCCCACTTGGAACTGAATCCAGATGGACATTTCTTCCTGTGGTTTCTCTAAACTTTCTTTTCATTCTGCAATATTTGGCAAGGGGAAGAAAAATAAAGAGAGAGAAAGATCTCTTCTTATTAACCCACATGCTTTATTTTCGTAGCATTTTATCTCTACATGCCTGTGTATGCAGGGAGGAAAAGTCATGGATAAGAAGACAATGGAGCTATTAAAGATTTCTTCTCTTTACTCCATGCGAATTAGACCTCAGTTTCATTTCAGCAGCTGCACTTTAAAACAACAGCAGTGAAACAGCTGATAAATAAAAGCATCTCCTCCAAAATGCATTTCTCAGAGAAAGCGTGCATGAAAATGTATGACATCTGTGAAACTCACTTGCCAACGCTGTGTATAATGCAGAACGTGTGCATATCAAAAGTGGAAAAATGGAAAACTAAGCTACATTCAACTTGACAAATTTAGTTTCTTTATGCCCCTGATGTCTCATTCTGTATAGCTAGAAATCAGCTATACTTTTGCTGCATCTTTAAGCAGGTCAAGCTGAGAAGTTTCAAGGGGACTCAGCGATGTTCCCAATTGAGAGAAAATGAGTACAGTATATCTGCATGGGGAACAAGTCAGGAAATGTGGAGACATGTTGAGATTGGTAAGCAAAGGATGGAACCAACATACTTCTTTCAAACATCACAATGCCATTACATAAATACCTCATTTGCACGGAGATTTGAGATTATTAAATTCATGTCATATTGAGTTGTTATTTGGTATTGCTGTCACGGATACCACCTTTAACACCAATGAAATTCATCCGTCCATCCATCCATCCATCCATCCATCCATCCATCCATCCATCCATCCATCCATCCATCCATCCATCCATCTATCTATCTATCTATCTATCTATCTATCTATCTATCTATCTATCTATCTATCTACAGTATCTATCTGTATCTATCTATCTGTATCTCTATCTATCTGTATCTCTATCTATCTATCTATCTATCTATCTATCTATCTATCTATCATCTATCTATCTATCTATCTATCTCTATCTATCTATCTATCTATCTATCTATCTATCTATCTATCTATCTATCTATCTATCTATCTATCTATCATCTATCTATCTATCTATCTATCTATCTAGCTAGCTAGCTAGCTAGCTAGCTAGCTATTTAACTGTCTCTGTCTCTGTCTGTCTGTCTGTCTGTATCTGTCTGTCTGTCTATCTATCTATCATCTATCTATCTATCTATCTATCTATCTATCTATCTATCTATCTATCTATCTATCATCTCTATCACCTATCTATCTATCATCTCTATCATCTATCTAGCTATGTATCTATCTATCTAGCTAGCTAGCTATTTAATTGTCTCTGTCTCTGTCTGTCTGTCTGTCCCTATCTATCTATCTATCTATCTATCTATCTATCTATCTATCTATCTATCTATCTATCTATCTATCTATCATCTATCATCAATCATCATCTAACATCTAGCATCTGGCTGTCTAGCTATCTAGCCACCTAGCTATCTAGCTATCCAAATATCTGGCTACACAAACACACACACCACTGAATCACATACCAATGTTGTTTTCATTTTGACTTCAGGGGTTTGAAGAAAGCCTTATAATGATATCTAAATAAGCTGAAATGAAGCTGAGTTGTTTCTTTTTACAGTCTGCTCACATATTAGAATCTCTCCTTAAAAAAAAAAAAAATCTCAGGAGGTGTTTAAAAGACTCATTGCAAATGGAGAAGGTTTTCCTCAAACACCCAACAGAATGGCCCATCCACACGGGCTTCAAGAATTCATAAAGCATAAATTAAATTACTTCATCCTGCAGATTAAATTTATTGTGTCAACTCCCAATACTTAGTCAGAAGTAATCTCATTAATTTCATGCTCACCTGAGTACGTTTTAGTGCTCAAATTATTGCCATTCTGCGTGCATTTGCAGTGGAATACAAAGCGGTGCTAGCTAGTAGCTGTCCTTAATTGATACTTAATATGTAAAGCAGGAGTTCAGCTGTTTAGTGCTGGAATGGGAGACGCTTTGAAAACCTGAGAGAAGAACTTAGACTAGGAGGTCAAAAGAAAAGTAAAATGAAATTCTGGAAGAAGAGAAGGTAAGCATTGCTGACATGATCAAGTTTTATTGATGCATCCACCAGAAGCCCAACTTCTTTAAGTCTTTTCTTTGAGTCATTGTTGACTCCTGAACAAGTTATCCCAGTTTACTTGGCAAGGTTTTTCAAAAGTGGTTTGCCATTGCCTCCTTCCTAGGGCTGAGAAACAGTGATTGGCCCATGGCAGGAGCAAAATTCATGGTCTCCCAATTTCTAGTCTAAATGGTTGACTGCTAAAGTCAACCATTTAAATATGAGCCAGCAGTGTGCAGCAGCAGCAGCCAAAAAAGCCAACACGGTTCCAGGCTGCATAAACAGAGGGATAGAATCAAGATCACGTGAAGTGTTCATACCACTTGCCTTGGTAAGGTCACACTTGGAATACTGCATCCAGTTTTGGACACCACAATGTAAAAAAAAAAGGGATTGAGACTCTAGAAAGAGTGCAGAGAAGAGTAACAAAGATGATTAGGGGACTGGAGGCTAAACATATGAAGAACAGTTGCAGGAAGTGGGTATGTCTAGTTTGATGAAAAGAAGGACTAGGGGAGACATGATAGCAGTGTTCAGATATCTCAGGGGCTGCCACAAAGACGAGGGAGTCAAACTATTCTCCAAAGCATCTGAGAATAGGACAAGAAGCAATGGGTGGGAACTAATAAAGGAGAGAAACAACCTAGAACTAAGGAGAAATTTCCTGATAGTTAGAACAATTAATTAGTGGAACAATTAACTTGCCTCCCAAAGTTGTGAATGCTCCAACACTGGAAGTTTTTGAGAAGATGTTGGATAATCATTTGTCTGTAGTGGTATGGTAGGGTTTCCTGCCTAAGCAGGGCTTGGACTAGAAGACCTCCAAGGTCCCTTCCAACTCTGTTATTCTATATTCATTCTTTCTTTCTTTCTTTCTTTCTTTCTTTCTTTCTTTCTTTTTCAACTGTGTAAACTGGGTTTTTTTTTCTTTGTAACTCTGTAAATTGGAAAACTTTCCTGTAATGATCTTTTACTAGAGCGTTTGGTGGAATTAAAACAGCAGGTTACAAATTCAGAGGGGTGTAAATGAAGTATACATCAAAATAAATGATGGAAGAGGGGAAATGTGGCTACAGCACATATCTCCACTCACTGAAAAAAAGATTTTACATTTTCATCCAATGTTCTGACTGCAGCAGTTAACTTTTCCCCCCTTAGTTTAAACAGCTACTTTATTATATTAAACTAGCTGACAGAAAAACACATTACACATGTATAACTATGTTAGTAAAGTGAAGCAGCCTTAAAATCAAAAGAAGAGTGAGAGGAAAGAAAAGGGTGCACCTGGGAAACTCTATCATAAATAAAATATCTTGAAACTATTTGGCCCAGTTGTTTCAAAAGGTTTATCTTCAAATCATATAAATCTTTCTTACCCCTTTTGTGGAAGAAAAAGTACTTTAAACATTGACAAAGAAGCAACTCAAGCTACAGACTCTCAAGGATTGAGTAATCCTTCCAGTGCTGTAACATTATTCTTATAAGTATTCTTTACAGATGGGAAGTCCACAGTTCTTGGGGTCTTAATAGATACAAATTATTGAAAATATACGGTACTCGAGAGTAATGAACTCAGTGGAATCCTTGATGCTGTTGTTAGCACACAAACCAAATGAAGTCCTCCAAAAAACCTCAAGTAAACCACAATATCCAGTAGTAGAAGGAAAAGAAAGAGGAGTTTCTACATCATACTGTGTAACGATTGTCAGAGTTTTTATGGTGCCGCAGCACATCCAGCAAGCACACACAAGTAAATGAACTTCTGCAGGATTCAATTATATATAAGAAACCTCTTTATATAAACCTCTTTTTAATGCCATATAGCAGAATTCAGCATACGATGTCAGGAATGCAGAAGCAATATTCACAGAAGCAAGTCATTACAGAGAAGAGAGATACAGAGGCTAATATTGTACAGAGGCTGCAAAGTTACAGAGGCCAAACCCACTGAGGGGGTTCAATTTTTTTTTACTACCAGTTCTGTGAGGGTGGCTTGGTGGGCATGGTGTGGCTTGGAGGGCATGGCTTGGCGGGTGTGGCAGGGGAAGGGTACTGCATTCCCTCTCCACTCCAGGGGAAGGATACTGCAAAATCCTCATTTTCTCCCCATCAGCTGGGACTCGGGAAGCAGAGAATAGATGGGGGCGGGGCCAGTCAGAGGTGGTATTTGCTGGTTCTCTGAACTACTCAAAATTTCTGCTACCGGTTCTCCAGAACTGGTCAGAACCTACCACCTCTGGCCAAACCAATTTTTATTTAAAGTTCAGCAAGTTTAAGCTACGCCCAGACTTCAAACTCTCTTATGGCCCCATAAAAACAAATACTATGTTTCAGTTTCCAAACAGTCCCAATTGGGGACCTGTTGCCATATCTATCTAAACAGTCCCCATTGGCTGACCTGTTACCATGTATATCCAACCAGTCCCCATTGGCTAACCTGCTGCCATATCTATCCAAACAGTCCCCATTGGTTGACCTGTTACCATGTCTATTCCAGTCTATGAACATACTCTGATAAAGATTATAATAGCCACTATGTAGAACAAACAGTGAACAAGCAAAGAAGATTAGCAGAGCACATCCATAACCACCAACTAGGAGCCAGGAGACGTGATGAAAAGTCCTTAATCTCACAACACATGAGAGGCTGCAAAACTGTGAACACACTAAACCAGAGGTGTCAATGAAACTCGATTTCATTGAAGGCCAGATCAGGGTTGTGTTTGACCTCGGGGGGGGGGGGGAGACAGGGTGTGTGGCCAAGGTGGGGATGGCCAGCTCAATGTCACTCATGTTGGGGGTTCCAGTGACAACCCAAGTGCTCTGCCAATGAAAATGGGCTTCTGAGCTCCATTTTTGGCTGTGGTGACCTCCTGCAGCCCTTTGCCAGTGAAAATGGTGCTCGGGAGGGCTGCCCACAGTCCTCCTGAGCTCCGTTTTTGCTGGCACAGGTACTGTGGGCTGGTCCTTTCCTGTGTCCAGGGTGTCCCTGTGGGCCAGATCTAAGTACCACGCAGGCCGGATCTGGCCCCTGAGCCTTCAGTTTGACACACCTGCCCTAGGCCAAGTAAAATCCAGAAATTCTAGGGAATTCCTAGAAATGTGGCATTCAGACATATCAGCCATCAACAGACAAAGGTAGATCACATTTACACACCATTCAAAATAGACAATTAAAGAAAACTAAGAGAATGACAAAAAGACTTAGTAGTCTTGGTGGCATCTCCTGAATATATGATGCATCTTGGTGAGTGTTTTGCACAGCCCTATTAAACATCACAATTAATGTTAAGATCTACCCATTTCAGTGGGCATGGTCTAAGAAACTCCTACACTGTATTTTACCAAATGTTACACTTTAAATCTCTCATCATTTAGTAAACTCTCTTGAGGGACTTGGTCATTTGAATTGCAAACTACATTTCCTGGGCTCCGAAGTGTCTTTCATTTGGCACACGCCTAGAATAAAGGAGCATGAATGTGTTGCATTTTGCAGGACAATACAGGGTTACCTGAAATGGCAGAAGCAATAATAACATTGGACAGAGCATGTATGCACCGTGCCAGCATGATCCCTTATCTGTCAAATTGTGAAATGGGCAAAGCACTTGGATCAAAAGGAAAATGACAGGTAATAAGTACCCTGGTAGTTTATAAGCAATTTTGAGAGCTCAGAATAGAAATCAGCCTCATCATGCTCCCTACTCCAGTAAGACGAAATCAAGGGAAGGGGGAAAGCATTTTTAGAAACAGGGATTGTAACATGGCACATTATTGAATGGGTTAAGAGGATATTTTTAATGGATTTTTTATTTATTTATTCATAGCTTTAACACCCCCTTCCATAATGAAAGAATAAGTATTTCTGAAGAAGTATTTCTGAAAAAGCCCTACATGGTATTGGACCTGGGTACTTGAGAGACCACCTTCTGCCGATTACCTCCCACAGACCCATTCGATCCCACAGATTAGGCCTCCTCCGTATTCCATCTGCCAGCCAATGTCGGCTGGTGACTACTCGGAGGAGGGCCTTTTCTGCGGCTGCCCCGGCCCTTTGGAACGAGCTCCCCATGGAGATTCGGACCCTCTCCACCCTTCAGGCCTTCCGGACGGCCGTGAAGACCTGGCTGTCCCAGCAAGCCTGGGGTTGAGTCCCCCCCCTACTCGAATTTGCTGTGTCTGTTGTGCTTTTAAGCTGTTTGTATTGTCTGATTGTCTTTGTCTTACTTTTGGTAATTTCCCCTCCCTTGGCTTTGTTCAGCTGCCCTGAGTCCCTTCAGGGAATAGGGCGGCCTACAAATTGAATAAAATCCAATCCAAATCCAATCCAATCCAAACACAAATAGCGGATTTTATTGTGGTTGCATGCAATCTTGTAACACTTACAGATGAAGTCTAAGATGATTTGCCAATATTACCTTAGTGCAGGTGTGTCAAACTCAAGGCCTAGGTGCTGGATCCAGCCCATGGGGTTCTTCGATCTGGCCCGTGGGGCTGCCATGGAAACAGCAAAGGACTGGCCTGCAGTGTCTCTGCCGGTGAAAATGGAGCTGGATTTTCACTGGGAGAGGGTTGCAGGAGGCCGTCGTAGCCAAAAACGGATCTTGGGAGCCCGTTTTCACTGGCAGAGTGCTTGGGCCACCACTGGCACCCTGACATGAGTGACGTCGAGCTGGCCATGCCCACCTTGACCACACCCACCCCAGTTCCCCAAGGTCAAACACAGCCCTGATACGACTCTCAATGAAATTGAGCTTGACACCTCTGCCTTTGTGAGATGGTGAGATCCATCTCACCAATGGAAGTCCAGCTTTTCCATTGCATGAGTCAAATATAATGTACAACCCAACTTGGAAGAAAGTTTGATTTCCTGAAAAATGTAATCTTCCCAGTTACAGGTGTATTCGTGATGGGAATTTTGTTCTCAAAAATTGTTCTTAAATCATACAGCCTGATGAAATAATTAAGTTTTTCGGTGTGTAGCTAACAAATAGGTTATCTTGGTCACTCAAAAGTAAGACACTGGTGAAGTGGACACAGCAGTGCCTGCATTTTGTGTGTCATATGAGAAGAGGGTATCTTCTTTCTTTCTCCCATTATTACCACTTTCTATAGAGGGACGATTGAGAGCATCCAGTTGTACTGTATTACTGTATGGTTTCGAGCAGGGGTGAAATTCAGCAGGTTTCTGACAGGTTTTGGAGAACCAGAAGTGGAAATTTGAGTAGTTCAGAGAACCAGCAATTACCACTTCTGACTGGTGGGGTGGGAATGTAGATGTTGCTTTATCTTTCCCCTGGAGTGGGGTGGGAATGTAGATTTTGCAGCATCCTTCCCATGCCATGCCCACCAAGCCATGCCCAGAGAACCAGCAGTAAAAAAAAAAAAAAATGAATTTCACCACTGGTTTGGAGGTATTACTGTTTTGAACAGGAAAGCTATGGAGAAAGTGATGAGGATGGTGGAAGAGATTATTGGAAGTTCACTTCCTTCTATCTATGACATGCCATATAAGTGATGCTTGACCAGGGTCCATAGTATAGTTAGGGATGCTACACATCCATGAACAGTTTCTTTTGTTAACCTGGGAGGAGGTGCCATAGGTTCCCCATCACGGCTCTAAAAGGATGAAAATTACCAGCTGTCTGGAAAGAGTATAAATCCTTCCATTCCCCACTATCCTGTCAGAGCTGAAGAAGCTTCTTGGATGAGAAGTGAAAGGTCTTCAAAAAAAATCAAGAAAGTCCAGTTGCCTCCTGAAAAAGCACCTTTGGAATTCTCTTCCAGTGTTACTAATTTTTTTTAAATTATTTTTATTAGTAAAAGAAAAAATACAACAACCAATAGCTGGTAAAAGACAATACAACATCCACTGTTTTGCTTTACATTTGACTACGTTTCAAGACATTCCCGTGATATCAAAATCATTATAGACATCAAGGGTTAGGTATCTTCTTCCCTCCCTCCCTCTTTCCTTCCCTTGTTTTTTCTTTCCCACTCCCTTCCTTCCCTCCTTCTCTCCTTCTCTCCTTCCTTCCCTCCTTTCTTTTCCTTTCCTCCTTTCCTTCCCCTTCCCTTTCTTCTCTCCATCCCCCCTCCTTCTCTCATACCTTCCCTCCCCCCTTTCTTCCTTCCTTCCCTCCTTTCTCTTCTCTTACATTCCCTCCTTTCTTCCCTCCTTCCCTCCTTCCTATCTACTCTCCTTCTCTCCTTCCTTCCCTCCCTTTTTCCCTCCTTGCTTCCCTACCTTCTTCCCTCCCTCCTTCCTATCTTCTCTTTCTTCTCTCCTTCCTTCTTTCCACCTCTCCCTTCCCTTCTCTCCTTTCTCTTCCTCCTTTTTAACCCTCCCCCCTTCTTCTGCCTTTCCCTTTTTCCTGTTCCTCTCCTTTCTCCTCTCCATCCTGTCTTTCCTACTGCCCCTCTCTCCCTCCAATCTAACCTTTGTTGCATTTACATATTTTCCTCTACTGAGGATGCCCTGGTTCTCTTCGCCCTGGTGTTACTCTTCGCCCTGGTTCTCTTCGCCCTGGTTCTCTTCGCCCTGGTGTTACTAATTTTATCCAGATTTAATGGTTAGTACAAGTTAAAACACAGCTTCTCAGATTAGCATGATGAAGAAGAAGAAGAAGAAGAAGAAGAAGAAGAAGAGGAGGAGGAGGAGGAGGAGGAGGAGGAGGAGGAGGAGGAGGAGGAGGAGGAGGAGGAGGAGGAGGAGGAGGAGGAGGAGGAGGAGATTTAAATCATAACAATTTTGTTATACCAGTTTAAAAAGAGGAGCGTTTTTCAATGTAAAAGACTGGTCTAATTAGCTATTAATGGATTATAGTGTCCTTTTCTTCCCTGTTCATTGTAGTCTTCCATACAGAGAAAAGGCTGCTATATCATTGCTTCCCAATGAATTAACAAATTCCTGAAATTGCAGTCTTGGAAGAGTCACTTTGTAAATCTACCATTGTCCTTGTGTCATTTGACCATTCATCCAGATACGATTTCAGCACAACAGAATCTTTTTCTATCTGGGCAAACATCAAAGTGAGCTATTTTTTGAGACCTCATCAGACAAAACAAATTAAACCGATCGCAGATCACATTGAAAAGTGATAAAATGCCAAGACAGTAGAGTTTCTTTATTGAATCGCGTAAGGATAGGACAATGTTTTGGTTTCTAAACCTCTAAATTCCAATCAGCCTTTCTATCTTGTTCTTCAACTTGTTTCTGTTCATAAAGTTTATATTTCCGCACCTCCTTATCTACCTAGGACTTAGAGCATCTTCATAGTATCACCCAGTGATCCCTGAAGCAATAAAGCTTTTTGCTCACTGCGGTTATTTGGAGCTAGCCAAAGGTTCATTTCTTTCTCTTTATTTGAACAAGCAATCCAAGTTCTATTTGAGGACTAGTTAAAAGTATGACCTCCATCTATTATTCAAATGCCCCTAGTTTTCATAATGCACACAAGGTAACTTAAATGTGAAGAAGCCAATCACACAAAGCAATATTATTGATATATAATATTGCTTTGTATGATTTTATAATAATTTTGACTAATAGGCCGTATGAGAAAGGAGGAGATTTAAGGCAGATCTAGTTTTCTTTTTCCTTTTTGAATATAAATTATTTGATTTATATTTTTAAAAAATTATGATTTATTTGAGAGAGACAGTCTCTCATTTTCCACTATTAGTTCGCTTTTTCCGCCCTAAAAATATACAATTGAATATTTTTGGGCATGAATTTTTCCAGATGTGTATTTTCCAATTCTACCTTCCCCTCTCTTTTAATCAATATTCTGTAATGTAATTCTGTTTGACCAACAAACTTTTCTTAATAGAAACATTTTATCATTTTGGGGGAAACAGAAATACATTTCATAGATCTTTTGACTTGCAAAATTCCAAAGTGTGTGCTCATCAGTGTATAATTGTGTTTTAGTTTGACTATAGATTACCAGCATCTGAATAGGATAACTTCTCATTGAAATACAAATGGAATGCAATTATTTGCCATGCTGACATAACACATCTATTTCTAACAATATTATTATAAAGGCAAAATGTATGTATTTATTTATTTTTAAAAAGAATTAATTACAGGCTTATACAAAATGAAAGCCATGAGAAATGTTACCACTGCTTTCAAACAGATATTGTGAGATGCTGAATGTCACAAAAATGATAGAAATATCACACCTCAGTTTCAAAATGTTATCATGGCTTTTCCTCATACAGGTGATTTTCAAATTATTACAGTTCTTTAATTAGTGACTGTTTGAAGCAGTGGTGGGATTCAGTTTTTTTTTCTACCAACTATGTGGGAGTGGTTTGGTGGGCATGACATGGCTTGGTGGGTGCGGCTTGGTGGGTGCGGCTTGGTGGGTGCGGCTTGGTGGGTGTGGCTTGGTGGGTGTGGCTTGGTGGGTGTGGCAGGGGAAGGATACTGTAAACTTTTCATTCCCTCCCCACTCCAGGTGAAGATTTCTGCAAAAACCCCATTTCCTCCCAATCAGCTGGGAATTGGGAGGCAGAGAATAGATGGGGGCGGGGCCAGCCAGAGGTGGTATTTACTGGTTCTCCGAACTACTCAAAATTTCTGCTACCAGTTCTCCAGAACTGGTCAGAACCTGCTGAATTCCACCTCTGGTTTGAAGTTACAATGACACTGAAAAAAATAACTTATGACCATTGTTCATACTTCCACCGTTGCAACATCCTCATGGTCACGTGATTTATATTTGGACACTTGATAACTGGTTCATATTTATAATGGTTGCAGTGTCTACAGTTTAGTTTAGTTTACGCTACTTTACTTTACTTTTTACTTCACTTCACTTTTTTGTCATTGCACCTTTTACAAGGAAAATAAATGTCATCTTCAGTGTACTACATTATATAAATTTGTATTCAATGTATTTGAATTGATTATAAAAATAATCAATTCAAATACAGAAGCACACACATATAATTGATTCAGCTGGATTCATTAACTTCTTTATATACATAATAATAGATGAGTAAATGTACAATACCAACAGGTGGTTCTTCCAAGTAAACACAAGGCAGGAGAGTTACAGGCAAACACAAACAGTTGGTTTCATTTCAGCAGACAAGCCCAGGCAGACTGCAAGTTTACTTCTCAGAGCAGCAGACTGCTTAAGTTTCTGTTTCAATTCTTCGCACAGACTCAGATCTGTTTGAGCTCCCATTGGCTGACTTAGTTGCTCTTGCTATTTATTGGCTGACCTTATTCCCATGTCTCTCCCAGTCATGAATATTTTAACATACTGACATTTGTAAATGGGTCAGAGGGTGGTACGTAAGTCTAAGTGCTACTGCTATGGCTGTTCTTCACATGATAATGCTGAAGAGGACACTATGAAAACCCTGCTTCCTTAGCTTTTTGCTGCTAATGGAGGCTTATCTTAAGGTTTGGAAAGGCCTTGAAGATTAGCAGGTGTTCTGACCTAGGCTTCCCAAGAGCATGAAGCAAACTCCTTGTCCCAACAAAAAACCCTTTTATTAATTTACTATGAATTCTGCTCATTCATATCCAGCAAAAACTTTCAAGAGAGGATTTACAGTCACAGACCTTATCTGGCTTGGAGAGCTGCCAGGCTGATATCTGCAAAACTTGGCAAGGAGTCTCGGAGAGTCATGAACCAATTAAGCGAACTAATTGTCTCCTGCAAACTTCCCTCCCCTTTTGCTCCTCTTTTATTTCCTGTGGGAGGAGCCATTCATCATCTACCTGTGGCCTTACTCCCAAGTTGACCCCTGTTCTTTACCTGTTCCGCTCATCTGGCAACTCTGCACATGCACACACTGGGAACAGGTTCCAACTGTTCATCTGCCTCACTGATGCCTGACTCTGATAACTGGCATACAGCTCTGCCCCCTCTCTGCCTCCGACACAGAGCCCTCATCAGAGCCTTCTCCAGACTCCAGGACTGGCCCATGTTCCTCCCCAATCTCCTCAGTATCTGAATATGCTTCCAGCTCCGCTGGCCACTGGCGGGCCACAACCATTTGTCTATTTTAATGTCCTTGCCTATATTTTTATGAGAAATCAGAATTACAATTTTGCATGGAACTTATTTTCAGCTGAATACAATCTGGTAGGTCTTTTAAAGTCCTACAGGAGATAAGCACCACGATAATTTAATAGAATCAACTTTGGTCCAACATCCATTGAAAAGCAATAATACAAAATAAAAGCAAATAATCCCTTAAATGTCCCACAGGATTCCTTATCTACTTACAATCCTTGCAATAACTTCATCTACTAGATAGGACAATAATGTCTATGGTCCCCAGTCAACCCGAGATTGGAAATGTAAGCCTTACAATATTTGGCAGGCTACAGATTGGAAACCATTTGTACTATTATCTTTTATCATCTTTTACTAACTACTTCTCCCATTAAGTGAAAAAGCTTTTATTTACTTAGGAGTTATGGCTTCTGATTTTCTCCCCCCCCCCATCTCTACTCTCTACTGTACTACAGTAGAGTCAATCCATTTTAATTTCCTAATTTGATTCTATAGTGCAATAATTCCTTGTGAAAACCTAGAATTGGCAAGAGGAGTTTAAAAAAATATATTAAGGAATGAATGGAGCCTGACTTCACTTATTATAAAAATTATAGTTTATTCCGCTCTAGTTCAAGTACATTTTAAAAAGTTGCCTGAATTGTTTAATATATTTCATTTCTCTTAACAACAGGTGTGGAGAAAAGTAACTGCACTAATGTTACTTACAGACTTTAAAATGTGGCACTTTTCGTTTAAAAGTACTTTGCAAGATATAAACACCATTTCCAGAGCCATTTCTTCCCTTCCTCAAAAAAAAATAATGAGCAGGATTGTTTGAGGGAGAACATTCAAAAAACTGAAATAGGAATAATGGCTATTATGAGTCTGTAGAAAACCACTACTGTAGTCAAGTTTATAAAATCGGAGGGAGAGATTCGGAGAAAAGCAGGTTTCATTAAAGTTATTTCTGAGTAATTTGGTAGGTGAGTAACTACCTCAATGTTTCTTATTCCACCCCCACCTCCTCCCCCCAAAAAGGTGAAAGCCACAATACTGCACTTAAAATCTGCACAAATGGGACATTTAGTGCATTGCATTTTTAGCTAATGGTATGATGTCGCACTGCTTGCCTGTCAAAATGATTAATACCTTGAATAATTTTGTTCTTGTGCTCATCCCAAAAGAAGAAACAATGGAAGAGAAAAACACAAGTTGAAGGAAGAGTTGCTAGACAAGAGGGATGGATGCAAGTGAAGAAATTCATGCCAATCAAGTTTGCTTAGAACAAGCGAGGAAGAGGGGGAGAGGGAGGGAGAGAGAGAGTGGAGAAAGAGAGGGAGATATGGAGGATGATAGAGAGAAAGGAGAGGGAGGAGAAAGACAGAGAGAGATAGAGATATGGATGATGAGAGAGAGGGGGGAGAGGGAGGAAGAGAGAGAGGAAGAGAGAGAGAGAGAGAGAGAGAGTTAGCATAAGGCAATCATATACATCTTCCTGAACTCTGAACAAGTTGTAACGACACACAGCAGATGCACAACATTCTAAATCATGCTGCCTTCTAGTACCTTTTGGGATTTGAGCAGCCTGGAATCAAAAGACCGCACAATTTTTGACCTTCTCCACATATTAATTGCCATAGTTTGGGAACTAAATGTTTCCAAGACAGGACAGAAACAGACTAGTATTTTCTTGGATGGTTTCAATTCATGCCATTATGGCGGAACAGTGAGCAATTGTTGAGTGACTCCCAACTTCATTCAGGCTTCTGTGAAAACTGCTTCTATAGTTTTTTTGCATGGATTTTAATCAATCCGAATAGAGCTGGAAGGGACCTTCGAGGTCTTCTAGTTCAACCCCCCGATCAACCCCCTATACTACTTCAGACAAGTGGCTGTCCCGTTTCTTCTTAAAACCCTCCAACAACAACTTATACAGCCTTTTAACATCTTGTTCTCATATTTCCAAGTCCCTTGAAGTTTATATATCCTTCTGAAATTGGTTACTGAGTTTAAAGCACAGCATCCAGGAATCAAATAATGCAAGTAGGAAGGTAGGGAATATTTTTGTTTTGTGAAATAAAATATAAGATGCTTTCACTTCCCTGATTCTTTAGAAATAGTCAGAATAGAATTAGAAGGGACCTTGGAGGTCTTCTAGTCCAACCCCTAGCTCAGACAGGTGACCCTATAGCAGGAGTGGGCTTCTGGGGGTTTTCAGGGGTTCAGGAGAACCTCTAGCTAAGATTCTGTGCAGTTTGGAGAACCCCCAAATCCTGGATGGCCCTACCCATCCCTCCCCTCCCCTCCCAGGAGTCGGGCCAAATAACATGGGTTTTGTTCTTTGTTAACTAACATGGTTAGTTTGTATTAAGTGATGTTCAAGGTTTATTAGCTTTTAACATTCCTAAACTGATAAACAAGCTGGAGACTAGTTCATAAGAAAAGTTAGTACAAATTGGGGCCTGGCTTATGTCACGTGAACCCTAAACAACCTTTCTCCTTACAATTTATTCCCCTTCAGACCTAATTTTAATAAACATGTATGCTATTATTATTGTCCAATCAACTTTCCTCTTTCAGACTTCTTTGTTATGTTCACTATAAAAGGGGATGTAAGCTAAAGATTGGGGTTCCTTCTTAGAATGAGGAATCTTTTTTGACTGAATATTCTGATAAATTATAATAAAATGATCTTCCTGTCTCGGTTAGTCTCATTGGAAAATATGCACACTGAGGAACGAGCCTGAAAAAGCCATATTTGGCCATCAGGAGTCCCCACACGGCCCAATTTGGAAAATAAATATTTTCAGAATATAGCTTTATTCAGAAATTTGAAATTGATGAAAGAAATGTCCTTCTGGGTTCAGCTCCAAGTGGGGAAAAAGATACTGGAGAAATGGAGGCTGCTTGGAAAGTTGGTTTATTGGTGGACAGGACCACATGGCTTGAGTCCTGAACAGAAAAGGTGATCACATGCTTCAATGTTGGTGGAGAAGAAGAGAAGGGCTGAGGGAGGGGCTTGCTAGGCTTTTTATAACCTGTTCAGTCCCACCTCTGTTTCCTGTTCCTGTGTAAGAAATGTATTCTGATTGGTTGTCAGATTCCCATGGGGCCATGCAGGGGCAACTCTCTGGGCTGAGTTTTGAATCCAGGTTTGGTTGAGTTCTCAGATGCCATGTGGTCAGTTGGGGCCAATATTATCATGCTTTAATCCCATCCCCCTGGAGCTGAAGTGGAGAAGCCTTTATTATGTAAAGTGGACTAGCTTGGCCTTCTTAATGGCCCATTGGCAAAGTGGGGATGGGCAGGAAGCTACAGGCAGCTATTCTGTCTTTTAAAACATGTTTCTTTCTTTTCAATCCAGAGAAATATTCTGCCTTTTCAATATTTCCTAGGATATTTCATTTTTTCTGGGAGAGGGCTGGGTGATAACTTCCTACAAAGTTAATACTTGAGGCGGTTAGATAGTCATCTTATTGCTCTACTGCTTATCTTACATTGCTTTGTAGATTGGTGTTAGCTAGTTAATTATTATAATAAATAATTATTGATTTAGTCAATACCGGTTCATAAATAAATAATAAAAGTAAATATTTTTGTCTTTAGTGTCAGCTGTAGGCAGTGGTGGGATTCAAATAATTTAACAACCGGTTCTCTGCCCTAATGATTTCTTCCAACAACCAGTTCACCAAACTGCTCAAAAAGTTAACAACCGGTTCTCCCGAAGTGATATGAACTGGCCGAATCCCACCACTGGGTGTAGGAAGCCAAGAAAGGCACAGCTAAAAGCTCAAAGTAGTTTCTGTATTGCTGTTTACCAATATACCATATCTTGCCAGACTAAAGCACACTGTGTTAGTATTTAATGTGCTGACAAGAAATTAGGGAGCATTTCTTCCTGTAGCCATTCAAGGTTGATTTTTCTCTTTACTCCTTCCCTCTATAACTCAGTACCAGATCCCACTACATTAGACGTATTTCATATTCAGATATCTTTACAGTAGAGAGATTGGAGACAGACAAACAAAAAAGTCCATTTGTCCTGACATTTCAGTGGCTCATTGTCTGCGGAACTGGAGGCTCTCCATGACTGACAGATATGAGGACCAACTTTAATTAAAAACAGGTAATATATTTTCAGCCCTCAGGGTGATAGAAAGAGCTTAAAAAGTCAGTGAACACTGTAGAGGCTCCCTTCTACAAACCAGGGGCATTCTGGAAAGGAAAAAGATATGCAGATTAAACTTCTTTGCATAATTCATTCAGAAAATGCAAGTTTTTCTTGTTATGGAATTTAGATTGCAAAGATGAGAGATTCTTTTTTTTAAAAAGAAAACAATAGAGTATTTCAATTGTCAGAATGTGTTTTTCCATTTCCACGAACATCCCATTTCACTTGACAACATTGTGAAGTAAGAAAATACATTTTCATTTTTTTTTCTCCCTGCATTAAATGGTTTGTATTCATTCCTCAGGAAAATAGGTTGCATTCCCCTCTTTCCCACATCTTTGTCTTTTGAACACTGAATTACGGACTTATTTTTTTTAGTGATGGCTAGCATAGGTAGCCTTAGACACATCATCATAATGGAAAACAAAATCCAGTAGCATTTTTTTTGTGGGCTAAAGGATGCTGTTTAAATAAGATGCAATTTAGAAAAAAATATTTTTTTTAAAAAAAATTAAAATAAAACATTTTCTGAAATGAGGAACAAGACTTTGAGATGCTCAGTGGAATAAAATAGATTCTGACACACAATAGATTAAAGTGATTTGAGGAGAATTCACATATTCAAGCTTTTAGTAATACTTTAAAACCAACATATACCTGCCCCATAATAACTTTGGTGTTCTATTGGAAAACCTCCAATAACTATGTGAATGGAAAGTCTTAAACTTCATCATGAATGGTTGCTAAGGAATATCTATCTATCTATCTATCTATCTATCTATCTATCTATCTATCTATCTATCTATCTATCTCTATCTCTATCTCTATCTCTATCTCTATCTCTATCTCTATCTATATCATCTATCTATCTATCTATCTATCTATCTATCTATCTATCTATCTATCTATCTATCTATCTATCTATCTATCTATCTATCTATCTATTAGATTTTTACAACCCCTGGTAAGCCCCAATTATGGGAGGAAGCTAACTGCTTCCATCATCTGTCAATCAGCTTGTCACAAGAGTCCATCACGACAGAAACCCAATATTTTTACTGTTGCCTTTGTTATATTTGTGTTTTTTTTTAAATTTTTTATTTTTTTTTATTTTTTTATTTTTTTTTATTTGTGCTGATAAATAAATAAAGGGAGACTAGTATAGATCTATTTCAAGCTATATATATATTAAGGTAGCCATTCTGTTTTTTTATGATCATAAAGATGTCATTTAGCCCATGAAAACTGCACAAGATTTCAAAAATCAGGTCAGCCATTGGGAACTGGTTGGAATAGGCCATGGTAACAACATGATCAGCCAATGGGTAGACATGGCAACTGGGTCATCCAATCATTTGGTGACTGAGAGCCATGCCAGATGGCTTGGAGCCTGGGCGTGGCTTACCTATCTGAGTCTTGCACTGAGTCTGTGCAAGAGAAATAATCTAGTCTGCTCTCTGAATTGAAACTGAAAACCAGTCTGTCCTCTGCCTGTGTTTATTCCTGTAACTACTACCACGTTGGAGATTCCACTATTGGTATTGTATGTTTACTCATGTACTCATTTTACCCTTTGCAAAATTTATGTTGATTTTCTTTCTCCATGGCTTATTCTCAAGGGTGGGCTTCAAAAATTTTAGCAAGAGGTTTTCTGCCCAGTTGCTGGGTGGGCATGGCCTACTCAGCCTCCTGCACCACAGGGGGGTAATTTTTGCCCTCCCCGGGCTCCAAAGGCTTTCTTTGAGCCTTTGGGAGGTCAAAACTGGCCTCTCCAGGCTCCAGAGGCTTCTTGAACTTCCCATAGGCCCATTTTTCACCCTCCCTAAGCCTCCATGTGCACCCTGCACTTACCTGCATCCAAAATGTGTCGCACGAGGACTCCTGGGAGGGGCTGGGTGGGCAGGGCCAGCCAGGAGTGGAATTTGGGTGTTCTCCAAACTGCACAGAATCTTAGCTAGAGGTTTTCCCGAATCCCTGCGAACCCCCAGCAGTTCCCCCTCCATATTCTATGTGGACTAAGATTTTAGTAGTCTTTCCACTATTTTGATCACAACAGATGTAAACCTGATTGGCATATAACCTCCAGGGCATTGTTCTTAAAGGATCATTGTCATCAATGACTCCAATCTTTCTTCCTGACACCAATTTGAGGGCAAACTTCCAGATTTATTTGTTTGTTTATTTATTTATTTATTTGTTTGTTTGTTTACTAACTAAGAGTTCAGTCATTCCATATTGCAGTTCTATAAGAACACTTGGGTGAAAATAATTAGACTGGCGATAGGTATAGAGAGAAACATGAATCTTGCAAGCATGATGACCCCTTCAGCTGATTCCTTGTTGCTGTTTTATGCCTCATTGACTTAATAGCTTCAGTCTTTCTGATTTTTATTGCAATTTCCATCTTGGGGTTTTTTGCCTTTTTACTGAACTTGGTTTTATTGTGACATTGGTGGTTCTTACTCCCACAAATAGTTTTCAGTGTTTCATGTTTTTATATTATTTTTATATCATTTTATAGTAAATTTACTTGTATCCATTTCAAATAATTAAATTACAATATAGGAATTGTACTGGGAAGAGAGAAGGAGGGAAGGAGGAACCTGCAGAATGAAAGAGTCCAGTAAACACCCTTCCTTCCTTCCTTCCTTCCTTCCTTCCTTCCTTCCTTCCTTCCTTCCTTCCTTCCTTTACATCAGTGTTGGAATTCAATTTTTTTTTTACTACCGGTTACTGTGGGCATGGCTTGGTGGGCGTGGTGTGACTTTGTGTGTGTGGCATGGCTTGGTGGGCATGGCAGGGGAAGGATACTGCAAAATCCCTCTTTCCCTCCTGATCAGCTGGGACTCGGGAGGCAGAGAATAGATGGGGGCGGGGCCAGTCAGAGGTGGTATTTACCAGTTCTCCGAACTACTCAAAATTTCTGGTACTGGTTCTCTAGAACTGGTCAGCACCTGCTGAATACACCACCTCTGCTTTACATGTGTATATGTTCTCATTATAGTTGCTTGGGCAGCTTGGGAGAAGACATGTATATAACATTCCAAAATACTTAAACCATATAAAACTATATTAAACTTAAAAAATGCTAAAATGCTACTATTCTGGATAAAAAGGTAGTATCTAAAACCCTTCTTAGTGGATGTGTGTGTGTGTGTGTGTGTGTGTGTTTGTGTGTGTTGCATTTGTGGTGATAAATAAATAAATAAAGGGAGACTAGTATAGATCTATTTCAAGCTATTTAGCTCTCATCAGCTAGCCATACCCTTACTGGGATTCAAACCTGTGCTGTATTACATATTAAGCAGTTGTGTTAACCACTAAACCACAAGGTTCTCCTCCTTATCAGCTGAGCCAGGGAAGTAGGTATGTATTTAGTGTCACTAGAGTATGGCTAGCTGATGAGAGCTAAATAGCTTGAAATAGATCTATACTAGTCTCCCTTTATTTATTTATTCATCAGCACAAATGGAACACAAATGTATCAAAGGCAACAGTAAAAATAATGGCTTTCTGTCGTGATGGTCCCTTGTGACGAGCTGATAGACAGAGAAAGGAAGCAGTCTGCTTCCTCCTATATTTGGGCATACCAGGGGTTGTGACACTAAATACATACGTACGTACGTACGTACATACATACATACATACATACATACATACATACATACATACATACATACATATATATGAGGGCTGGGGAGTAGCTGCATTGACGTCAATGCCATTTAAAAAAAAACAGTGGTAAAATAAAAGCAGAATTTGCTTTTGCATTCAAAGATATTGATGGTGAGACTTGCCAGTGTATCTCCAGGGAGCACCTAAAATTGGAGGAATCTGAACAATGCTAGTCTTACAAATTCTGTGTAGATGGGTATGTGTGTGTTTTAAAGGGAGCCCTGGGATTAAGAATTTGTGTTTCCCATATATCACTTTTCCATCTATTTCTGATCAAGAAAAGCAAAGGTAGAAAGATAGCTACAAGTATTTTAGCTATTGTTTATGTACATATTCTAGGGTGCAATGTTTAATTTTAAAAAAGATCATTACTGCGGGCAGGAGACTCAGCAGTTAAAGACACTGAGCTTCTCAGCTAGAAACCCGACAGCTAGGTTCGAGACCCAAGCACCATGCAATAGGGTGAGCTACCATTTCTTATCCCAGCTCCTGCCCACTTAGCAGTTCAAAAGCATGAAAATCAGTGGTGGGTTTCAAAAATGGTTCGAACCTACTCTGTGGGTGTGGCCTCCTTTGTGGGAGTGGCTTGCCGCCCATGTGACCAGATGGGAGTGGCTTGCCACCCATGTGACCGGATATGAAGATGCCGACGACACTTGTCAGAACCACCTTAAATTACCTCACACACAGCACTGGCATGCATAAGAATATGATGTAAACTTGTTTTTTAAAAGGTATCTTTGGTTTGCGTTAAAACAACTTCAACACACACAATGTTCTGATTGCACCACAAACGCAGTAGTCATCCTTACCTTTCACAGAGGCACTGAGTTTTATAAATATGAGCATGATTGTGTAGAATAATCATATCCAAGGACCAGTGGTGGGTTTCAAAAAATTTTGGAACCTCTTCTGTAGGTGTGGCCTGCTTTCCGGGTCCACTGATGGAACCTCTTCTAACAATTCGTTCATTCAGTAGTTTCAAGAGTGGAAAGTTCTGTGTGTGACTTTAAGAGACTCTGTGCCAAGTTTCCCTTGCCCTGCTTTGGAAATTTGTTTTCTAGCAGTTCTCCAAATGAGATAAGGTGCATGGGGATAAACATTCCTCTGAAAGATTGTTTACTTGTTGACTGTGAATGAAAGGAATCCACAGTCGTGTAAATAAAATAGGTTTTGCAGGGACCAAGACTTTGCTTCTTGCTTTCTAAGGAAGCCTTAGAAAATCCAAGCTCAGAAAATGTGCTATTTGGGATGGTGTGAATAAATAAAAAATGTGTTCCTGGAAGAAACTTCTGGATCATATTTTCAAAGGCTGTATTTAATCCAATAGAATACAATTCAATGGGATCAAAGTCCTGGACCATCTAGCAAGTTGCCATAGAGGATCTTCTCTATTTTTGTTTCAAGATTTAAAAACAACAACAAGAACTGTGAAGTTTGTTCCGCTAAGACTGACTGATTTAAAGTCACCTGTTTTTTGCATGGCTCAAAATGGATTTACACACAGATTCTCAAATCAATGGAGTCTAAGGATTCTGTGACACTAATGGTGATTGGTAGCTTCTAAACAAGAATTAATCCTTGACAATTGGTAGATGATTTCTCTGGAGAAGCTCAGTTGTTCCTTCATTGGCTAAGATTTAACAGCTGGTCAACTTCTACTTGCAATTATTCTATCCCCAAGAAAATAACAGTACATATAAAAGGTAAAGGTTCCCCTCGCACATATGTGCTCGTCGTTCCTGATTCTAGGGGGCGGTGCTCATCTCCATTTCAATGCTGAAGAGCCAGCGCTGTCCGAAGACATCGCCGTGGTCATGTGGCGGGTATGACTCAATGCTGAAGGCACACAGAACACTGCTACAATCCCACCAAAGGTAGTTCCTATTTTTCTACTTGCATTTTTATATGCTTTCGAACTGCTAGGTTGGCAGAAGCTGGGACGAATAACAGGAGCTCACTCCATTACATGAGAGCCAGCGCTGTCCGAAAACATCGCCGTGGTCATATGGCCAGCATGACTCAATGCCAAAGACACATGGAACACTGTTACCTTCCCACCAAAGTGGTCCCTATTTTTCTACTTGCATTTTTTGCATGCTTTCAAACTGAAGCCGAGGTGGCGCAGTGGTTAAATGCAGCACTGCAGGCTACTTCAGCTGACTGCAGTTCTGCAGTTTGGCTGTTCAAATCTCACCGGCTCAGGGTTGACTCAGCCTTCCATCCTTCCGAGGTGGGTAAAATGAGGACCCAGATTGTTGTTGGGGGCAATATGCTGACTCTGTAAACCACTTAGAGAGGGTTGAAAGCCCTATGAAGCGGTATATAAGTTTAACTGCTATTGCTATTGCTATTCTAGGTTGGCAGGAAATGGTACATAAATTGTACAATATTTAGTGTGGGGGGAATCACAAATAGAACACTACCAAGAACCCTTATGTGATCCAAGGTGGCGCATTTTTTGCATGCTTTCAAACTGAAGCCGAGGTGGCGCAGTGGTTAAATGCAGCACTGCAGGCTACTGCTAGATCAGCAGGTCAGCGGTTCAAATCTCACCGGCTCAGGGTTGACTCAGCCTTCCATCCTTCCGAGGTGGGTAAAATGAGGACCCAGATTGTTGGGGGCAATATGCTGACTCTCTGTAAACCGCTTAGAGAGGCCTGAAAGGCCTATGAAGCGGTATATAAGTCCACTGCTATTGCTATCCTTCTCTGCATTTATGGATCCAGATTCTCGCAACTATTTTTTTCACAACCTTCTTAAGCTTTTTAGCAAATGTCATTTTGGATCCCATGTGTATTCAACTTCATTCAGATGAAGGTTTTTCTTGAATATCTGGAGTGATTGAGTGTCTTTGTTTCTGAAGGCCAAGACAGCTGGAAGGAGTCTAACTGTGCAATTCTTCTGTTTTGCCACCATTGTCAGTAGAGCTCCACTTAATAGGTACTAAAATCATCTTTTCTGTTGCTGTTTCATATCTTACACTGTAGAGATGTTGATGCCATCCTTTCTGTTTAAAATGCCACTGATTGGAGATCCTCATATTTTCCTGGGCAGAAAACCATCAAGAATTCCTTGTGTTATACACAAAGCAGTTGGTTCATTAAGTTTACCCTAGAACTGAAAAGGTACTCTCCTTCCTCTATTATTGATATTTGTTAATATTCATAACTTAAGATTAAACCAGAAATTTTAGAATGAATGGGCGTGATTGTTTCTATAGTAGAATAAATATTACAGAATAATCCCAAATGTGCTTTTTCAAGAGGAAACTGGATTTTCTGTTGTTTTTTTCTGTGAAGACATTTCACTTCTTAGGAAAACCAGAAAGTGCAGGTGCCTCTTGAAAATGCACCTTTGGGACAACCATGACATGGATGACTGAGAATCTCTATAGGCATGATATAATAATATTCTCTCTCTCCCTCCCTCTCTCTCTCTCTTCCCCCCTCTTTCTCAGATGGAAAAAGAGGGAGGGAGATGGAGAGAGAGAGAGAGAGAGAGAGAGAGAGAGAGAGAGAGAGAGAGAGAGAGAGAGAGAGAGAGAGAGAGACTGAGAGAGAGACTGAGAGAGAGAGAGAGAGAGAGAGAGAGAGAGAGAGAGAGAGAGAGAGAGAGAGAGAGTTTGGCCCAGAAAATCAACAATCTGTTTAGGGGTCAACAATCTTTTTTGGGGGGGATTTGCAGCACATGACGTAATTGCATCACAAAAGGTTTATCAGAATATTCATTCACAGAATAGCTGAGGAAATACTGGCAGTCACAAAATCACCAACTTTGCTTGGCCTTTTTTTTCTGGATGAGACCCATTGCTACACCAACTTATGTTTGTCCCTTTTCTAGGCAGTAGAACATGTGACAGACTGTGTAGTCCAGAGTGCTGGAAAAGGTGTGCTTTGCAACAATGAATCTGAGAAGCTCGCAGTGGCGGCCCACTTGTAACTTCACCAGTTCAGTTACTAGCGTGGGTTGGGCCCCTCCAATTAGCGTTCCATCTACCTGTTTACCCCGAATGAGACAGGCTAGAGGTCTTGTGGTTATGCCTAGTTGCTTGACAATCGACGTGCTGATTAAGCATTGAGCGCAACTGGTGCTCACAACTGCTTCAACTTCCCCCTCCAACCCCGTCTTATGCACTTGGAGGTTGACTTGGAAGGCGAAGGGGCAGATGGGTGCATTCACCATTGGTTCATCTTCAGCAATTTCCTCTTCTGAGGCCTTCCCCTTGGTAGGACTCTTTGTCACCTTAGGTTGGGGATCCTCATAGCAATAGCAATAGCAGTTAGACTTATAACTGCTTCACAGGGCTTTCAGCCCTCTCTAAGCGGTTTACAGAGTCAGCATATTGCCCCCACAGTCTGGGTCCTCATTTCACCCACCTCGGAAGGATGGAAGGCTGAGTCAACCTTGAGCCGGTGAGATTTGAACTGCCGAACTGCAGATAGCAGTCAGCTGAAGTGGCCTGCAGTACTGCACTCTAACCACTGCGCCACCTCAGCTCTTCCAGAGCGTGTTTGTTTTTCCCCTCCTCCGAGGCCTCACCTTTGGTAGGACTTTTTGTCACCTTAAGTTGGGGATCCTCTTCCAGAGGTTGTTGACTCTTTTCCTCCTCCAAGGCCTCCCCACCCCACTTCCCCATCTCCTTCTCCATCTCCATCACCTTCTCTTTCAACATAACAAGCAAAGGTCTTGATGCAGTGTGGGTCCAATTTTTGCCCATCTGTGCAATGGGCAACACATGTATCAGAGAGGTGATGCTTTGATTTCACTGCCAGGCTTCCATGTTGAAGATCTATATGCGCATATCCTGCACACTCCTGATAAGAGATATATTTGTCATACTATTTATGATTCTTTGATTTTGGCCATATCCATTTCTGAAAAGTAGACTTGTGAAGTTCTGAAGAGGGTAAAATAGATCTTCATGTTTGATTGTGTGTATGAGAGGGGGGG